>NC_034175.2:71342273-71529773 GCF_002021735.2 Oncorhynchus kisutch | reverse complement strand
TGTCCTCTCATATGGCCATGCCCTCTCATATGGCCATGTCCTCTCATATGGCCATGTCCTCGCATATGGCCATATCCTCTCATATGGCCATGCCCTCTTAAATGGCCATGTCCTCTCATATGGCCATGTCCTCTCATATGGCCATATCCTCTCATATGGCCATTCCTTGGCTGTCCAACCACTGAGCAGAATGACAGGTTATCTTTCCCTTCTAGTCCCTCTGCTCCTCTATGTTCTTGGTGCTCACTTATTGTTTAGTTCATCGCTCTCTCTCTCTCTTTCACCTCCTCTCTCCCTGCTGAGCAACACCCACACTGCTGCTGTGAATTCTCCTTCATTATCTCCTTTCATTCTGAAAACACGACACATGATGTCAGGAATTGATGAGCATGTCCTTTCTACAGGACAGGAGGAATTGATGAAACAGTCCTTTCTAGAGGAATTGATGAGAATGTCCTTTCCAGAAGAAAGGAATTGATGAGACTGTCCTTTCTAGAGAAAAGGAGCAATGCGAGGGAGCCGGCTGCATCCTTTAGAAGTGATTTGTGTCCCTACAACCACAGCTTCCCCCTACAATCCCAGCTTCCCCCAACAACCCCAGATTCCACCCTATAACCCCAGCTTCCCCCAACAACCCAGCTTCCCCCTACAACCCCAGCTTCCCCCAACAACCCCAGATTCCACCCTACAACCCTAGATTCCCCCCCACCAACCCCAGATTCCCCCAACAACCTGAGATTCCACCCTAAAACCCCAGCTTCCCCCTACAACCTCAGCTTCCCCCTACAGCCCCAGATTCCCCCCACCAACCCCAGCTTCCCCCAACAACCCCAGCTTCCCCCTACAACCCCAGCTTCCCCCTACAACCTCAGCTTCCCCCTACAACAAGTCTCCAAGGTGGCATAGCAGTTCAGACGTCTTTTGTCCTCGTCTTGTCGTGTCCTGTATATATATATATTTACAACTTTTTCACATACATTTTATTTTTATTTTCCATCAACTCATCTTCAAAACACTCTCCTGCAACCCGCCTCACCAATGTATATTTATAAAAAAGTATTATTTACCTCAGATCTGTAATCCTCCAAGAAGCTAGCCAGAAACTCCAAGAAGCTAGCCTGAAACTAGCCAGAAGCTAATCCAGAAGCTAGTTCAGAAGCTAGTTAGCTCCTTTACTGGCAAATCGTTAATATTCAGCTAACCACGGTTTGTGGTCATCAGCTATCCTTTAGCTCGAAAATCTATCGCCAGTTCTGTACGGCGCAGCGCGGCTCGGAACGGAACATACCGGACCAATTTTTATCTCCATGTCCCTGGACATTCATACCCGGATCTCACAGCTAGCTAGCTGCTATCCGTGTGACCATCGGAGCTAGCAAGCTCCGTCAATCACTCCTGAGTTCCATCAATCACACCTGGGCTGCAGTCACCTATCCGGACCCGTTTTACTGCCTTCGCGGAGCCCCACCGGGCCTTCACAACTGGACTGCCGACGTTATCTACCCGAAGGAGTTATTCGGCCGGCTCCTCCGTCGCGACGTTACCTGAACGCCCATCTGCGGCCTGCTAACCGTTAGCTGTCTTACCGGCTGCTATCTGAATAGACAATCGGACAATTTTTTTATTATTATTTTTTTTAAATTATTTTTTTTATTATTATTATTATATTTTCTTCTTGGGCCTCTATAACTATATCTATTGTTTTTATTTTTGTTGTTGTTGTGTGATTTGGATTAATCCCCTCTACCACACGGAACCCCACTAATCTACTGACCGAACGTAAGGGGTGGCTAACAGACCTCCATCCTATGCTAGCTTGCTACCGATGCCCTGGCTAGCTGTCTAAATCACCAACCAACCTCTCCACTCACCGGACCCTTTTGATCACTCGACTAAGCATGCCTATCCTTAATGTCAATATGTCTTGTCCATTTCTGTTCTGGTTAGTGTTTATTGGCTTATTTCACTGTAGAGCCTCTAGTCCTGCTCACTATACCTTATCCAACCTATTAGTTCCACCACCCACACATGCAATGACATCTCCTGGTTTCAACGATGTTTCTAGAGACAATATCTCTCTCTTCATCACTCAATACCTAGGTTTACCTCCACTGTATTCACATCCTGCCATACATTTGTCTGTACATTATACCTTGATGCTATTTTATCGCCCCCAGAAACCTCCTTTTACTCTATGTTCCAGACGTTCTAGACGACCAATTCTCATAGCTTTTAGCCGTACCCTTATTCTACTCCTCCTATGTTCCTCTGGCGATGTAGAGGTGAATCCAGGCCCTGCAGTGCCTAGCTCCACTCCTATTCCCCAGGCGCTCTCTTTTGACGACTTCTGTAACCGTAATAGCCTTGGTTTCATGCATGTTAACATTAGAAGCCTCCTCCCTAAGTTTGTTCTATTCACTGCTTTAGCACACTCTGCCAACCCGGATGTTCTAGCTGTGTCTGAATCCTGGCTTAGGAAGACCACCAAAAATTCTGAAGTTTTAATTCCAAACTACAACATTTTCAGACAAGATAGAACTGCCAAAGGGGGCGGTGTTGCAATCTACTGCAAAGATAGCCTGCAGAGTTCTGTCCTACTATCCAGGTCTGTACCCAAACAATTTGAACTTCTACTTTTAAAAATCCACCTCTCTAAAAACAAGTCTCTCACCGTTGCCGCCTGCTATAGACCACCCTCTGCCCCCAGCTGTGCTCTGGACACCATATGTGAACTGATTGCCCCCCATCTATCTTCAGAGTTCGTGCTGCTAGGCGACCTAAACTGGAACATGCTTAACACCCCAGCCATCCTACAATCTAAACTTGATGCCCTCAATCTCACACAAATAATCAATGAACCTACCAGGTACCTCCCCAAAACCTTAAACACGGGCACCCTCATAGATATCATCCTAACCAACTTCCCCTCTAAATACACCTCTGCTGTCTTCAACCAAGATCTCAGCGATCACTGCCTCATTGCCTGCATCCGTAATGGGTCAGCGGTCAAACGACCTCCACTCATCACTGTAAAACGCTCCCTGAAACACTTCTGCGAGCAGGCCTTTCTAATCGACCTGGCCGGGGTATCCTGGAAGGATATTGATCTCATCCCGTCAGTAGAGGATGCCTGGATATTTTTTAAAAATGCCTTCCTAACCATCTTAAATAAACATGCCCCATTCAAGAAATTTAGAACCAGGAACAGATATAGCCCTTGGTTCTCCCCAGACCTGACTGCCCTTAACCAACACAAAAACATCCTATGGCGTTCTGCATTAGCATCGAACAGCCCCCGTGATATGCAGCTGTTCAGGGAAGCTAGAAATCATTATACACAGGCAGTTAGAAAAGCCAAGGCTAGCTTTTTCAAGCAGAAATTTGCTTCCTGCAACACTAACTCAAAAAAGTTCTGGGACACTGTAAAGTCCATGGAGAATAAGAACACCTCCTCCCAGCTGCCCACTGCACTGAAGATAGGAAACACTGTCACCACTGATAAATCCACCATAATTGAGAATTTCAATAAGCATTTTTGTACGGCTGGCCATGCTTTCCACCTGGCTACTCCTACCCCGGACAACAGCACTGCACCCCCAACAGCAACTCGCCCAAGCCTTCCCCATTTCTCCTTCTCCCAAATCTATTCAGCTGATGTTCTGAAAGAGCTGCAAAATCTGGACCCCTACAAATCAGCCGGGCTAGACAATCTGGACCCTTTCTTCCTAAAATTATCTGCCGAAATTGTTGCCACCCCTATTACTAGCCTGTTCAACCTCTCTTTCGTGTCGTCTGAGATTCCCAAAGATTGGAAAGCAGCTGCGGTCATCCCCCTCTTCAAAGGGGGGGACACTCTTGACCCAAACTGCTACAGACCTATATCTATCCTACCGTGCCTTTCTAAGGTCTTCGAAAGCCAAGTCAACAAACAGATTACCGACCATTTCGAATCTCACCATACCTTCTCTGCTATGCAATCCGGTTTCAGAGCTGGTCATGGGTGCACCTCAGCCACGCTCAAGGTCTTAAACGATATCTTAACCGCCATCGATAAGAAACATTACTGTGCAGCCGTATTCATTGATCTGGCCAAGGCTTTCGACTCTGTCAATCACCATATCCTCATCGGCAGACTCGACAGCCTTGGTTTCTCAAATGATTGCCTCGCCTGGTTCACCAACTACTTCTCTGATAGAGTTCAGTGTGTCAAATCGGAGGGTCTGCTGTCCGGACCTCTGGCAGTCTCTATGGGGGTGCCACAGGGTTCAATTCTTGGACCGACTCTCTTCTCTGTATACATCAATGAGGTCGCTCTTGCTGCTGGTGAGTCCCTGATCCACCTCTACGCAGACGACACCATTCTGTATACTTCCGGCCCTTCTTTGGACACTGTGTTAACAACCCTCCAGGCAAGCTTCAATGCCATACAACTCTCCTTCCGTGGCCTCCAATTGCTCTTAAATACAAGTAAAACTAAATGCATGCTCTTCAACCGATCGCTACCTGCACCTACCCGCCTGTCCAACATCACTACTCTGGACGGCTCTGACTTAGAATACGTGGACAACTACAAATACTTAGGTGTCTGGTTAGACTGTAAACTCTCCTTCCAGACCCATATCAAACATCTCCAATCCAAAGTTAAATCTAGAATTGGCTTCCTATTTCGCAACAAAGCATCCTTCACTCATGCTGCCAAACATACCCTTGTAAAACTGACCATCCTACCAATCCTCGACTTTGGCGATGTCATTTACAAAATAGCCTCCAATACCCTACTCAACAAATTGGATGCAGTCTATCACAGTGCAATCCGTTTTATCACCAAAGCCCCATATACTACCCACCATTGCGACCTGTACGCTCTCGTTGGCTGGCCCTCGCTTCATACTCGTCGCCAAACCCACTGGCTCCATGTCATCTACAAGACCCTGCTAGGTAAAGTCCCCCCTTATCTCAGCTCGCTGGTCACCATAGCATCTCCCACCTGTAGCACACGCTCCAGCAGGTATATCTCTCTAGTCACCCCCAAAACCAATTCTTTCTTTGGCCGCCTCTCCTTCCAGTTCTCTGCTGCCAATGACTGGAACGAACTACAAAAATCTCTGAAACTGGAAACACTTATCTCCCTCACTAGCTTTAAGCACCAACTGTCAGAGCAGCTCACAGATTACTGCACCTGTACATAGCCCACCTATAATTTAGCCCAAACAACTACCTCTTTCCCAACTGTATTTAATTTTAATTTATTTATTTATTTTGCTCCTTTGCACCCCATTATTTTTTATTTCTACTTTGCACATTCTTCCATTGCAAAACTACCATTCCAGTATTTTACTTGCTATATTGTATTTACTTTGCCATCATGGCCTTTTTTGCCTTTACCTCCCTTCTCACCTCACATTGTATATAGACTTGTTTATACTGCATTATTGACTGTATGTTTGTTTTTACTCCATGTGTAACTCTGTGTCGTTTTATCTGTCGAACTGCTTTGCTTTATCTTGGCCAGGTCGCAATTGTAAATGAGAACTTGTTCTCAACTTGCCTACCTGGTTAAATAAAGGTAAAATAAATAAATAAATAAAAAACAACCCCAGCTTCCCCCGTACAACCCCAGCCTCACCCAACAACCCCAGCTTTG
Source organism: Oncorhynchus kisutch (assembly GCF_002021735.2). NCBI lineage: Eukaryota > Metazoa > Chordata > Actinopteri > Salmoniformes > Salmonidae > Oncorhynchus > Oncorhynchus kisutch. Next base: position 71,524,129 of record NC_034175.2, on the reverse strand, counting down.
CCCAACAACCCCAGCTTCCCCCTACAACCCCAGCTTCCCCCTACAACCCCAGCTTCCCCCAACAACACCAGCTTCCCCCTACAAGCATCAGCTTCCACTCAACAACCCCAGCTTCCCCCTACAACCCCAGCTCCCCCTTACAACCCCAACTTCCCCAACAACCCCAGCTTCCCCCTACAACCCCAGCTTCCCCCAACAACCCCAGCTTCCATCCTACAACCCCAGCTTCCCCCTACAACCCCAGCTTCCCCCTACAACCCCAGCTGCCACACTACATCCCATCTCTCTCTCTTCCTCTCTCCCTGCCCGCCCCTCACTCTATCTGTCTGCCTCTCTCTCTTTCTGTGTGTGTGTGCGCCTCTCCCTTGCTCTCCCTCACGCCTCTCCCTCGCTCTCCCTCACGCCGTGTCTCTTCAAAGCGGTTGTTACTGCGCGGCCCCTGCACATCATTCCACTGCGATGGAAATTAAATGAAGGTGGCTTAACGAACGGATCCAGGCATGCTTTGAAGGATGTAGCCGAGGGAAGCGCCACTGCCAGATCATTTTCCACAGGCTGTGGATTTGTGCCGCTGATGCGAGGACACAGCAATCACTCAGCCGTGCAGAAGCCCCGACAAGAGGACTAATCTCTCCACCTGACTTGTGGAAGCTACAGCTTTTTTTTTCCCTGCATTATTTATCCCCACCGCTAAAGACAGTGGGACAATGGAGCCAGCTACCTGAAGTAGATGATCAATTTGTAGCCTTGGACGGACAGACCACAGTTTGCTGCGCACATGGATGTGTTTAGCTTTGTGAAGATGCCAAAGCTGTCAGGGTGAGTCTAACGGATGTTGTTTAATTCGCCTGTCTGCTTCCATGCCACTTGTGTAATAAACGGTGGTGGATCTTTTACCCACAGGCGTGATTCACATAGAAAACAGGGGATTTAAAAAGCGCCATATAGAGTGGAATCTTGTGTAATGTTTGTAGAAACTGCACATACTGTTAAAAGTATTATTATGATGACTTAGTCTGAGTGCTGTCACATGCGATTCATGTGAGATGGAGAGAGCGAGAGGGAGAGGGAGAGAGAGAGAGAGAGAGAGAGAGAGAGAGAGAGAGAGAGAGAGAGAGAGAGAGAGAGAGAGAGAGAGAGAGGGTGAAAGCAACAGAGACTGACTGAAGTGAAGTGCTCCATGTGTCTGAACTTAATGAGGTGCTTTTATCAGAATGTGAATATGTGGTCAATTTTCAATCTGCCACTACACATTCATACTCAGTTGCAACATGTAATGGAGTGTTTTATGGTGGGGTCTAAAGCATAGGCACATACCCGTGAATTATTGGTTGGCAGTGACATTTACTGTAACCCTAAAATCACATTTTGATGAATTATATAGCTGCATTTTTCAATGTAATATTAGATATTTATACAGGAGTGTTTAAGGTTTTATTTCTGAGTAAATCAACCATATAAAATCATGACAAAGATATTGTAATTTGTTACGAGTACACTTTGAGTGTATTTTGTAACTTATTGTGTCTACAGATTGAACTGGGCAAAACTTTAGCAAATGATTGCAACAGTGCGATATGAGGCAGACATTTAGCCTGTGTTATGTTCATCTTAAGCAAATAGTGAGCATCTAGAAGACAACTCCGAATAGTGAGCATCTAGAAGACAACTCCAAATAGTGAGCATCTAGAAGACAACTCCAAATAGTGAGCATCTAGAAGACAACTCCAAATAGTGAGCATCTAGAAGACAACTCCAAATAGTGAGCATCTAGAAGACAACTCCAAATAGTGAGCATCTAGAAGACAACTCCGAATAGTGAGCATCTAGAAGACAACTCCAAATAGTGAGCATCTAGAAGACAACTCCAAGTAGTGAGCATCTAGAAGACAACTCCGAATAGTGAGCATCTAGAAGACAACTCCGAATAGTGAGCATCTAGAAGACAACTCCGAATAGTGAGCATCTAGAAGACAACTCCAAATAGTGAGCATCTAGAAGACAACTCCAAGTAGTGAGCATCTAGAAGACAACTCCAAATAGTGAGCATCTAGAAGACAACTCCGAATAGTGAGCATCTAGAAGACAACTCCAAATAGTGAGCATCTAGAAGACAACTCCAAATAGTGAGCATCTAGAAGACAACTCCAAATAGTGAGCATCTAGAAGACAACTCCAAATAGTGAGCATCTAGAAGACAACTCCAAATAGTGAGCATCTAGAAGACAACTCTGAATAGTGAGCATCTAGAAGACAACTCCAAATAGTGAGCATCTAGAAGACAACTCCAAGTAGTGAGCATCTAGAAGACAACTCCGAATAGTGAGCATCTAGAAGACAACTCCGAATAGTGAGCATCTAGAAGACAACTCCGAATAGTGAGCATCTAGAAGACAACTCCAAATAGTGAGCATCTAGAAGACAACTCCGAATAGTGAGCATCTAGAAGACAACTCCGAATAGTGAGCATCTAGAAGACAACTCCGAATAGTGAGCATCTAGAAGACAACTCCAAATAGTGAGCATCTAGAAGACAACTCCAAATAGTGAGCATCTAGAAGACAACTCCAAATAGTGAGCATCTAGAAGACAACTCCAAATAGTGAGCATCTAGAAGACAACTCCAAATAGTGAGCATCTAGAAGACAACTCCGAATAGTGAGCATCTAGAAGACAACTCCAAATAGTGAGCATCTAGAAGACAACTCCAAGTAGTGAGCATCTAGAAGACAACTCCGAATAGTGAGCATCTAGAAGACAACTCCGAATAGTGAGCATCTAGAAGACAACTCCGAATAGTGAGCATCTAGAAGACAACTCCAAATAGTGAGCATCTAGAAGACAACTCCAAGTAGTGAGCATCTAGAAGACAACTCCAAATAGTGAGCATCTAGAAGACAACTCCGAATAGTGAGCATCTAGAAGACAACTCCAAATAGTGAGCATCTAGAAGACAACTCCAAATAGTGAGCATCTAGAAGACAACTCCAAATAGTGAGCATCTAGAAGACAACTCCAAATAGTGAGCATCTAGAAGACAACTCCAAATAGTGAGCATCTAGAAGACAACTCTGAATAGTGAGCATCTAGAAGACAACTCCAAATAGTGAGCATCTAGAAGACAACTCCAAGTAGTGAGCATCTAGAAGACAACTCCGAATAGTGAGCATCTAGAAGACAACTCCGAATAGTGAGCATCTAGAAGACAACTCCGAATAGTGAGCATCTAGAAGACAACTCCAAATAGTGAGCATCTAGAAGACAACTCCGAATAGTGAGCATCTAGAAGACAACTCCGAATAGTGAGCATCTAGAAGACAACTCCGAATAGTGAGCATCTAGAAGACAACTCCAAATAGTGAGCATCTAGAAGACAACTCCAAGTAGTGAGCATCTAGAAGACAACTCCAAATAGTGAGCATCTAGAAGACAACTCCAAATAGTGAGCATCTAGAAGACAACTCCGAATAGTGAGCATCTAGAAGACAACTCCGAATAGTGAGCATCTAGAAGACAACTCCGAATAGTGAGCATCTAGAAGACAACTCCGAATAGTGAGCATCTAGAAGACAACTCCGAATAGTGAGCATCTAGAAGACAACTCCGAATAGTGAGCATCTAGAAGACAACTCCAAATAGTGAGCATCTAGAAGACAACTCCAAGTAGTGAGCATCTAGAAGACAACTCCAAATAGTGAGCATCTAGAAGACAACTCCAAATAGTGAGCATCTAGAAGACAACTCCGAATAGTGAGCATCTAGAAGACAACTCCGAATAGTGAGCATCTAGAAGACAACTCCGAATAGTGAGCATCTAGAAGACAACTCCGAATAGTGAGCATCTAGAAGACAACTCCGAATAGTGAGCATCTAGAAGACAACTCCAAATAGTGAGCATCTAGAAGACAACTCCAAATAGTGAGCATCTAGAAGACAACTCCAAATAGTGAGCATCTAGAAGACAACTCCGAATAGTGAGCATCTAGAAGACAACTCCAAATAGTGAGCATCTAGAAGACAACTCCAAGTAGTGAGCATCTAGAAGACAACTCCAAATAGTGAGCATCTAGAAGACAACTCCAAATAGTGAGCATCTAGAAGACAACTCCGAATAGTGAGCATCTAGAAGACAACTCCGAATAGTGAGCATCTAGAAGACAACTCCGAATAGTGAGCATCTAGAAGACAACTCCGAATAGTGAGCATCTAGAAGACAACTCCGAATAGTGAGCATCTAGAAGACAACTCCAAATAGTGAGCATCTAGAAGACAACTCCAAATAGTGAGCATCTAGAAGACAACTCCAAATAGTGAGCATCTAGAAGACAACTCCGAATAGTGAGCATCTAGAAGACAACTCCAAATAGTGAGCATCTAGAAGACAACTCCAAATAGTGAGCATCTAGAAGACAACTCCAAATAGTGAGCATCTAGAAGACAACTCCAAATAGTGAGCATCTAGAAGACAACTCCAAATAGTGAGCATCTAGAAGACAACTCCAAGTAGTGAGCATCTAGAAGACAACTCTGTATGAAGTGTGTTGAGCCTCCATGATCAAACCATAATGTATCTGATTACTCCAAGGTTGTCAACACATTACCTGCACATACAAGTCATTTTACGAGCCTCTGAGGTTCGACTACAGTGCTATGCAGTTATAAATAGGCAACAAAATAAAATGATAGGAAAGGTAACTGGAATATGTGTCTGTCTGTATGTGTCATAACAATTCTGAGTAAGATCCATACATTTTCCAGACCAACAGTCACATTTTGCACCTGTTGGGATTTCTGCATTTTCTTGATCTGAATCTTCCTGAGGGATTTGCTTCCATCAGCAACACTGTCTATGGCTGGGATATAATCAGTTTATCATCTAACTTCATATCACATTTCACATTCAAGCCATTTCCTGTTAAAAGCAAGACAAGCTTCTCAATGAAACACAAGTACAAGATTCATACATTTTCCAGACCAACAGTCACATTTTGCACCTGTTGGGATTTCTGCATTTTCTTGATCTGAATCTTTTCTTAAATTTTACCTTTATTTTACCAGGCAAGTCAGTTAAGAACAAATTCTTATTTTCAATGACAGCCTAGGAACAGTGAGTTAACTGCCTGTTCAGGGGCAGAACAACAGATTTGTACCTTGTCAGCTCGGGGATTTGAACTTGCAACCTTTCGGTTACTAGTCCAACGCTCTAACCATTAGGCTACCCTGCCACCCCTAGATAATCGTCCTGAAAGAAGATTGACTGAATTCACAAAAAAAATGTACTATTGAATGACAAATGAAAAGCAAATTAGAAACATTTATGTCATTGATTGTCTGTATATTCCCTATATTTGTACTAGGGATGATTCATTTATGAGTTCATCCAAAACACTATGTTCACCAATTTTTCAAATTTGTGTTGTTTTGTCAGAAATTATTGGTTATGAGAACCTTTGTGTGTGTGTGTAAAATATTACTTTTCTCAGATTTTTTTTATTCTTACATTTTTAGATGTGTATGAAAAATGTATTTTATATATTTTTTTACGTTTATATATCCATTGTTTAACTGGAATGGAATTTTTGTATCCTGTGTATTTCAAATCTAATTTGATGAATCACATGCACCGAATACAACAGGTGTAGACCTTACAGTGAAGCGCTTACTCACGAGCCCCTAACCAACAGTGCAGTTTCAAAAAAATACAGATAAGAACAATAGATAAAAGTAACAAGTAATTAAAGAGGAGCAGTAAAAAATAACAATATATACAGGGGGGGTGCCGGTACAGAGTCAATGTGGGGGGGGGCACCGGTTAGTTGAGATGATATGTACATGTAGGTAGAGTTATTACAGTCACTATGCATAGATGACAGCAGAGAGTGGCAGTGGTGTGGAGGGGGGAGGGGGGGGGGGGTAATGTGAATAGTCTGGGTAGCCATTTCACTAGATGTTCAGGAGTCTTATGGCTTTGTGGTAGAAGCTATTTAGAAGCCCCTTGGACCTAGACTTGGAGCTCCGGTACAACTTGCCTTGTGGTAGCAGAGAGAACAGTCTATGACTAGGGTGGCTGGAGACTGACAGTTTTCAGGGCCTTCCTCTGACACTGCCTGGTAATTTCATTTTGAGTGTTGCAGCCTAATATTACACTTTATTACACTTTATAAATAGTAGTCTGGGTAGCAATTTGACTAGATGTTCAGGAGTCTTATGGCTTTGTGGTAGAAGCTATTTAGAAGCCTCTTGGACCTAGACTTGGAGCTCTGGTACAACTTGCCTTGTGGTAGCAGAGAGAACAGTCTATGACTAGGGTGGCTGGAGACTGACAGTTTTCAGGGCCTTCCTCTGACACTGCCTGGTATAGACGTCCTGGATGACAGGAAGCTTGGCCCCAGTGATGTATTGGGCCGTTCGCACTACCCTATGTAGTGCCTTGAGTACGGAGGCCGAGCAGTGGCCATACCAGGCAGTATTTGACTATGATATGTGGGTGTGTCACCTAGCTATCTTAAGATCAATGCACTTTTGCCACATACTGTAAGTGGCACTGCATAAGAGCATCACTCCAACCTAAGTGTATGTAAACGTCCGACTTCAACTGTTTTCAAATGAAACTCTTCAATTATTATCTCAAGTATTACATGTGTCTTTTTTAAGTGGAACTGACAGTGTTTTAACTACTTTGCAGATATGAAACAGACAGACACTCATAATATCAGTAAAAAATGCTTCAAATCCAACTTTATAAGAGGTTTTAAAAATAGGTTTGAAAGGCCATGATTTTTATTTTAATTTTACCTTTATTTAACTAGGCAAGTCAGTTAAGAACAAATTCTTATTTTCAATGACGGCCTAGGAACAGTGGGTTAACTGCCTGGATGTATGCAGTTCAATGCATGATTCATAGAATTCTCCAATACATTTCTTGGTAGTCCAAAAATAATGCTATCATGTTGTAAATCACAGTTGCCTGGTACATTGTTTGCTGCCTCCATTGGGATGCACTGTTTCAGTTTCAATTACTCAATATTTTGAACAAAGAAAATGGACAACTGTAACTAAGGTTGGGAATGTCAATAAAAATCAAATTAGCAAGAGGCAATGATCAAAAGTCAGTCATAACGTGGCTAATAGGCTAGCGCCCATGTGTCAAGGCCCGCGGGCCAAATAGGGCACACAAGCGAGTATAAATGAGTCAACAGTTTGAGTCATCTACTAATTACAGCCTGATGCGCTCGCGTTGGTGCATGAACCTTTTACTGTAGTGGGCTAAATCAGGGTCACACAGAGTGTACACCTCACACACACGGTTTTTAAAAAGAAGACATCTGTACCATGTCAGATATAGAGTTCACATTTATTTCATTTTGAGTGTTGCAGCCTAATATTACACTTTATAAACATCACAGAAGACTGAAGTATAACAAAACCGTTTGAAAAACCGTTTGACCTAGAAACAGCTGATTTTCGGCATTTAACAGTTTTTATATAAAACATTCCACCCATGAGGCCACTAGGTCATTTGACTGCAAGAAAGGGCTAAACTTCAATTGCACTGCTTTCATGTGTCCGGTTCAATAACGAGCAGTGGTGAGAATGTGAACTTTTTGATTAGGGTCACAGCATATTAGGCACATCTGCAAGCATTTGCAGCTAAATCTGGATGTATCTCTTTTAACACGTAAAAACGCAATATACAGCACCATATGTACATACAGCGCATTTGGAAAGTATTCAGACTCCTTACATTTTTCCACATTATATTGTTTTTTTGCCCCTCATCAATCTGCACACAATACCCCGTAACGACAAAGCAAAAACAGGTTTTTAGTCATTTTTGCCTAAATGTATAAAAAATTAAAACATTACATTTACATAGGTATTCAGACCCTTTAATCAGTACTTTGTTGGATCACCTTAGGCAGTGATTACAGCCTCGAGTCTGCTTAGGTATAACACTACAAGCATGGCACACCTGTATTTGGGGAGTTTCTCCCATTCCTCTATGAAGATCATCTCAAGCTCTGTCAGGCTGGATGGGGAGCATCACTGCACTGCTATTTTCAGGTCTCTTCAGAGATGTTCGATCGTGTTCAAGTTCGGGCTCTGGCTGGCCACTCAAGGAAATTCAGAGACTTGTCCCGAAGCCACTCCTGCGTTGTCTTGGCTGTGTGCTTAGGGTAGTTGTCTTGTTGGAAGGTGAACCTTCGCCCAAGTCTGAGGTCCTGAGCGCTCTGGAGCAGGTTTTCATCAAGGCTCTCTCTGTACTTTGCTCCGTTCATCTTTCCCTCGATCCTGACTAGTCTTCTGGTCCATGCCCCTGAAAAACATCCCCACAGCATGATGCTGACAATGCCATGCTTCACCGTAGGGCTGGTGCAAGATTTCCTCCAGACGTGACGCTTGGCATTCAGGCCAAAGAGTTCAATGTTGGTTTCATCACACCAGAAAATCATGTTTCTCATAGTCTGAGAGTCTTTAGGTGCCTTTTGGAAAACTACACAGAGGGCTGTCATGTGCCTTTTACTGAGGAGTGGCTTCCGTCTGACCACTCTGCCATAAAGGCCTGATTGGTGGATTGCTGCAGAGATGGTCGTCCATCTGGAAGGTTTTCCCATCTTCACAGAAGAACTCTAGAGCTCTGTCAGAGTGACCATCGGGTTCACCTCCCTGACCAAGGCCCTTCTCCCCCGATTCCTCAGTTTGGTCTGGCGGCCAGCTCTTGGAAGAGTCTTGGTGGTTCCAAACTTCTTCCAATTAAGAACGATGGAGGCAACTGTGTTCTTGGGGACCGTTAATGCTGCAGAATATTTTTGGTACCCTTACCCACATCTGTGGCTCGACACATGTCTGTCTCGGAGGTCTACGGATAATTCCTTCGACCCCATGGCTTGGTTTTTGCTTTGACATGCACTGTCAACTGTGGGACCTTAAATAGACAGGTTTGTGCCTTTCCAAATCATGTTCAATCAATTGAATTTACCACAGGTGGACTCCAATCAAGAAACATCTCAAGGATGATCAATGGAAAAATGATGGACCAGAGCTAAATTGAGTCTCATAGCAAAGGATCTGAATACTTATGTAAATAAGGTATTTCCGTTTTTTTTTTATAATACACTTGCAAACATTTCTAAAAGCCTATTTTTCCCTTTGTCTTTATGGTTTATTGTGTGTAGATTGCTGAGTTTTAAAAAATATATATTTTTTAAATAAGGCTGTAATGTAATAAAATGTGGAAAAAGTCAAGGGGTCTGAATACTTTCTGAAGGCACTGTAAGTGGACATTATAAAATATATATTTTTTTCTAATAAACAAATGACCTGCCAAATTCGTTATGTTTTTTCCCACCTGGACAAAAGGAACACCTATGTGAGAATGCTGTTCATTGATTACAGCTCAGCATTCAACACCATAGTGTCCACAAAGCTCATCACTAAGCTAAGGACCTTGGAACTGATCACCTCTCTCTGCAACAGGATCCTGGATTTACTAACGCCCCCAGGTGGTAAGGGTAGGCAACAACACACTGATCCTCAGGCTGTCGCACCGTCAACGATGAGACAGCCTATAGGGAGGAGGTCAAAGACCTATCAGTGTGGTGCCAGGCCAACAACCTCACCCTCAATGTGAGCAAGAGTAAGGAGCTGATCGTGGACTACAGGAAAAGGAGGGACAAACATGCCCCCATTTACATCGACGGGGCTTAAGTGGAACCGGTGGAGACTTTCAAGTTCCTTGGTGTCCACATCACCAACAAACTATCATGGTCCAAACACACCAAGACAGTCGTGAAGAGGGCACGGGTCCCCAGATCCTCAAAAAGTTCAACAACTGCACCATCAAGAGCATCCTGAACGGTTGCATATTCGCATGGTATGGCAACTGCTCGGTATTTGACCGTAAAGCGCTACAAAGGGTAGTGCGTTCGGCCCAGTGCATCACTGGGTACAAGCTTCCTGCCATCCAGGATCTATATACCAGGCGGTGTCAGAGGAAGGCCCAAAAATGGGGCCCATGATAAATCAAAGGCTTCAGTCACCCAAGTGCTAGACTATTCTCCCTGCTACCGCATGGCAAGCAGTACCGGAGCCCCAAGTCTAGGTCCAAAAGGCTCCTTAACAGCTTCTACCCCAAGCTATAAGACCGCTGAACAATTAATCAAATGACCACGCAGACTATTAACACAACTGCTACTCGCTGTTTATCTATGCATAGTCACTTTACCCCTACCTACAAATTACCACGACTAACCTGTACTGCGCACATTTACTCGCTACCGGGCCCCCTCGTTATTGTCATTCTGTCATTCTACTGTTACCTTTTATTTTATTTTGTATTTTCTTAACTCTATTTCTTGAACTGCACTGTTGGTTAAGGGCTTGTAAGTAAGCATTTCACGGTAGGGTCTATATCTGTTGTATTCGGCGTATGTGACAAATACAATTTGATTTGATGAAAATGATGGTTCTTTTGATCACATTCATCTGTCTTTTCTGCCTGTCCGCCTCCCTTTCTAAATGTCTTGACTTGAGCTATTGCTAGTGAAGTTCAACATGGTATCAAAACATCACAGGGTGCGGCCCAAAGCTGTCGCCTTTAGCAACATTGTATCAACTAGCCTATTCTGAGCCCTACATTGTTCCTGCACCAGCGATCTCGGGACAGAAAGCTGTTTTTTAAAGACGTTTCCACTGGATATATGGGATCATCAGATCATGTTATTTTGCTCTTTCACACCCCGAGGCTTGGTGATTATCGAGGCAGGGAGTGTTGGAAAGATTTTTCAAATAACGAGGAACTATGTTGTTTAAAAAAAAAAAGACATTTGTTGACTTGTGTGAGGCGAAGAAATAATGAGTGTACGTGGGAGACGCACCATATCTTTGCCTCACCCCCCCCCCCCTTCAACTTGATGCAACATGTTAAATTATACTCAAGATCTTCACACACAGGCTTATTAAGGTGCTTTTTACTAACAGACGCAACTCAATCAGCTAATGTCACGCGCACCTTTCAAACTGCACTCTTTTCTTTGTCTTCTACGTCTTCGTCTTCATCTTCTATGATGACAAGGCAGTCCGCAAACAAACTGTTTAAGTGCCGCCACCTACTGTACTGGAATGTACGATCAATCATGATTTTTTCCAAACCCCTACCAACTTCTACCACACCCTCCCCAACACCATTAAGCTTTATCTATGTCGTGCGGAAACACTCCACCCACTCAAAAGGGGTTGTTTAGCATTTCAACAGTAACATATGTTACCCCTGTCGTGTCTTTACTATTATTAAATGAAGACTTAGTTTTTATCAAAGATCCTCTGTAATTATTATTACTCGATTAAACTGATTCATCATGTAACTGTAATTAACTATAAAGTCGGGGCACCAAGGAAAATATTCAAATTACAAAGTTATAATTTTCCTAATATAACTTTTCAGATATTTTCATATCTGATCAATAGTCTTCTGAATTAATGAATTATTTTTTTCCCTCACCGTAGTCTCATTCCAAATGTCGTAAATTGTTGGTTATCGGCACGAACCCAGTCTTCACTATGAGTCATCCATACATCAATTGTCTTAAATCATTCATTTCATAACTAACTAAACAATCCCAGAACAAACAAACAAACAAAGTAAATATGGTTACAAGAAATGATAGGGGAATGTGCCCTAGTGGGCTAAACCGGCATGGCGGCTTGTTAGACAAAAGGGGAGTGGGGGTCCGATGAGAAGTCACTACAGAGTTGATAATTATAACAATTGAAATGCTAATCCTTTGCACATGAACGCTCACTCATTCGGGAACAATTGCAATCAATATATATTTATTTACGCTCCATGTGTGTCGTCTTGATCACTGTTGAAAAGTATGTTTCTTTTGTAGAATTGTCCATCTCTCTCTCTCTCTCTGTCGTGGTTAGAATGGATAGTGCAGAGTGACATTCATTCATGTCGTTATGTATAGGTGTTTCGGCGGTTGTCGGTCTTCGCGTTCAATGATACCGAATTCCTAGCTGCAGACTAGTAATTAATATCAAAGACTTGTTCTTATTCTGTCGGTATCGATAGTCTAAGAGTTTAACCATGTGGGATGGTTAAAAGATTCAGCAGTCTGGTCTCAAACCTTGGCCCTCTCGTTATCGAAGGTACGCTGGTCTGCAACCTTTGTCCTCTCGTAATGGAGAGAAACATGGTCTGTTGAGAAATTCTCAAGGTGAGGTTTTATTCGGAATTGCAGAAAAGGGCCTGTCCCAGGATGCCCGACCGTAACTGGGCTCATTGGCGGTCCTCTGAATTAGTTAAACTCAAAAGGGAATTGGAGTTTCCTTCATTAAAAAGTTCAAAATCACATTACACAATTTTACAAACAGTATCATCCTCACTCATTCATCTTATACAACAATTAGATGTACACCTCATATCTGAGGCTATTATATAAACAGCGTTATGGTAATGTGGCCGCACCATCTCCCATGAGCCCCACAAAATTGCACCAAACGGACCAGTTCGTAGCTGGATTCTTCACCGATCTTTTATACCTTCTCCGGAACATAAATGTTGTTCGGCCCTCAAGTTCTGTGAGGTGGAAGAAATTCCTTTGTTCTCTATGAAAATTCACTCTGTCTCTATACTGTGGCCATGAGGAGATCAACTCCTCCAGGAATTTACGACCTCTCTGACCACAGCAGCCTATATGTGGACACCAAGGAACTTGAAGCTCTCAACTTGCTCCACTGCAGCCCCGTCGATGAGAATGGGGCCGTGCTCAGTCCTCTTTTTCCTGTAGTCCACAATCATCTCCTTTGTCTTGAGCACGTTGAGGGAGATGTTGTTGTCCTGGCACCATACGGCCAGGTCTCTGATCTCCTCCCTATAGGCTGTCTCGTTATTGTTGGTGATCAGGCCTACCACTGTTGTGTCATCGGCAAACTTAATGATGGTGTTGAAGTTGTGTCTGGCTGGGCAGTCATAATTGAACAGGGAGTAGAGGAGAAGACTGAGAACGAACCCCTAGGGGGCCCCTGTGTTGAGGTTCAGCGTGGCTAATGTGTTGTTACCTACCCTTACCACCTGGGGGCGGCCCGTCAGGAAGTTCAGGATCCAGTTGCAGAGGCAAGTGTTTAGTGCCAGGGTCCTTAGCTTTTTGATGAGATTTAAGGGCACTACGGTCTTGAACGCTGAGCTGTAGTCAATGAATAGCATTCTCACATAGGCTAAGGTTAAATCTAGACTTGGTTTCCTCTGTCATAATCGCTCCTCTTTCACCCCAGCTGCCAAACTAACTCTGATTCAGATGACCATCCTACCCATGCTAGATTACGGAATGTGATGATGTATAGATCGGTAGGTAAGGGTGCTCTCGAGCGGTAGGTAAGGGTGCTCTCATCAGATTTGCCATCAATGCTCCTTCTAGGACACCTCAAAGCACTCTATACTCCTCTGTAAACTGGTCATCTCTGTATACCAATCGCAAGACCCATTGGTTGATGCTTATTTATAAAACCCTCTTAGGCCTCACTCCCTCCTATCTGAGATATCTAATGCAGCCCTCATTCTCCACATACAACACGCATTCTGCCAGTTATATTCTGTTAAAGGTCCCCAAAGCGCACACATCCCTCGGTCGCAAAGGGTGGCTACTTTGAAGAATCTTGAATATAAAATATATTTTGATTTGTTTAACACTTTGTTTTGTTACTACATGATTCCATATGTGTTATTTAATAGTTTTGATGTTGTCACTATTATTCTACAATGTAGAAAATTGTAAAAAATTTAAATAAAAAAACTGAGTAGGTGTCCAAACCTTTGACTGGTACAGTCGTGGCCAAAAGTTTTGAGAATGACACAAATATTAATTTCCACAAAGTTTGCTGCTTCAGTGTCTTCAGATATTTTTGTAAGTTGTTAATATGGAATAATGAAGTATAATTATAAGCATTTCATAAGTGTCAACGTCTTTTATTGACAATTACATGAAGTTGATGCAAAGAGTCAATGTTTGCAGTGTTATTAAGGTCTGGGGAGTTTCCTGGCCATGGACCCAAAATATCAATGTTTTGTTCCCGAGCCACTTACTTTTGCCTTATGGCAAGGTGCTCCATCATGCTGGAAAGGGCATTGTTCGTCACCAAACTGTTCCTGGATGGTTGGGAGAAGTTGCTCTCGGAGGATGTGTTGGTACCATTCTTTATTCATGGCTGTATTTTTAGGCAAAATTGTGAGTGAGCCCACTCCCTTGGCTGAGAAACAACCCCACACATGAATGGTCTCAGGATGCTTTACTGTTGGCATGACACAGGACTGATGGTAGCGCTCACCTTGTCTTCTCCGGACAAGCTTTTTTCCGGATGCCCCAAACAATCGGAAAGGGGATTCGTCAGAAAAAATGACTTTACCCCAGTCCTCAGCAGTCCAATCCCTGTACCTTTTGCAGAATATCAGTCTGTCCCTGATGTTTTTCCTGGAGAGAAGTGGCTTCTTTGCTGCCCTTCTTGACACCAGTTCATCCTCCAAAAGTCTTCGCCTCACTGACGTCCGGATGCACTCACACCTGCCTGCTGCAATTCCTGAGCAAGCTCTGTGCTGGTGGTGCTCCGAACCCGCAGCTGAATCAACATTAGGAGATGGTCCTGGTGCTTGCTGGACTTTCTTGGGCACCCCTGAAGCCTTCACAACAATTGAACTGCTCTCCTTGAAGGTTGTGATGATCTGATAAATGGTTGATTTAGGTACAATCTTACAGGCAGCAATATCCTTGCCTGTGAAGCCCTTTTTGTGCAAAGCAATGATGACGGCACGTGTTTCCTTGCAGGTAACCATGATTGACAGAGGAAGAACAATGATTCCAAGCACCACCCTCCTTTTGAAGCTTCCAGTCTGTTATTCAAACTCGATCAGCATGACAGAGTGATCTCCAGCCTTGTCCTTGTCAACACTCACACCTGTGTTAATGAGAGAATCACTGACATGATGTCAGCTGGTCATTTTGTGGCAGGGCTGAAATGCAGTGGAAATGTTTTTGGGGGATTCAGTTCATTTGCATGGCAAAGAGGGACTTAACAATGAATTGCAATTCATCTGATCACTCTTCATAACATTCTGGAGTATGTGCAAATTGCCATCATACAAACTGAGGCAGCAGACTTTGTGAAAATTAATATTTGTGTCATTCTCAAAACTTTTGGCCACGACTGTAGATAAAAGAAAATGGATGATTTGTGTGAAACATGCTGTACACCTTGATAAAGGTCATAAGCCAAGTTGTGCCATAGGTGGTTTGGGTGGCATGTGCATGCTAAGGGTTATAAGGTCTCGTCTTGGAGGGGTAATCTATGTCCCTCATCAATAAAACGACGGGGGAGATGTGTGTTTGTGGTGTCCTTTATGCATTACCATCTAGAAACTCTGCCTGCCTGCTTGCCTGCCTGCCTGTGTTTAACTGATGTCCAATTATATAGTAGCTTCTTCCCACTACCAGTTGCAACGGCATAGTGGATTTTATTAGTTGTATAGTACAGTGACTGGTGCAATGAGAGTTATTGATTGGTTTGATGGGGGATGTTCTAATATAATTGGTGCAGAGCCCAGTGGGTTCCTGTAACTAGTGCATGAAAGAAAACAAGGTAGGCAGCCAGTATGACACTTTAGGAACAGGTGTCTGCAGGAGGAAGAACATCTCTATTCGATGATGTTCTGGCTAGGCCTGAATAACAGGCAGACAGCAGTGGAGGCTGCTGATTGGAGGACGGATCATAATAATGGCTAGAACAGAGTGAATAGAATAGCATCAAACACCTGAAAACCAATGCGTTTGATGTTGTTGGTACCTTTACACCTATTCCATTCCAGCCATTACAAGGTGCCAGTCCTCCCCAATTAAGGTGCCACCAACCTCCTGTGGGTAGACAGTGTTCCGACTCAGAGCCAGAAGGATTTCAACCACATTCACACAACAATAATACTAAGTAAGATATTGACAGATGGGTTCATTAGTCTTGAGACCACGTAAACAATGTAGTCTCAATGCAATTTGTATTATTCTGTAGGTAAATGTACGACACTCCATTTAGTATGATTTGTTACATTATAAACGGAATTGTGTGTTGTACCAGGTCATACGGATTAGAAGACGTATATTATCATAAGTCTTACCCAGTCGTACAATAGCATAAGATTGGATGATGCTACTTATCATACCTGCTGGAGGACGTATAGTATTGCACGTCTTTATCTGAGACCAGGTTTACACAATAACACCAAAGGAGAATTATAGGGAGGATGTACGTTGGCGATTAAGGGAACTAAAACGACCAAGGTTAGGTGAATTTACGTAGCAGGTTAGGTGAACTGGGTTAAGTTTAGAATAAGGGTTATCTAAAATGCTACAGTTGTCCCTGACAAGACTCAAACATGCAACCTTTGAATTGCTAGACAGTCGCATATTATACCTACCCAACCTCCCCAACCAGCATCCCTACATTTAGTTTCTGTCTAAAGTAACTAGACCATTAGTAGGTATTATAAGTCTGGGAGGTGCTCAGAAATACATAAAGTATGTTTCATGTGGCTCTAAGTAAATTGTCCTATAAAGAAATGGTAGGGAGAGAGAGAGCCGCCTGCCATTGGGTAGTAACTGCCCATGGCAACAATATCAGCACTTACAAAGACAAATAGGTGCATTTAATATTCAGCTCTTTTGAAATAATGCTAAAATATGTAATAGATGGTGTTGCCCAGGGGCAGAAGCCAAATGCAAAGCGCTAGATACCAACACCGCCCTTCCTTACTGTGTGAAAGACAACTGTGAAATATACATACCACTCTTGGGTCTAGATTTGGCTTCATTTGCTGTTGTTAATTATTCTCTCCCCCTGCTGATCACGTGTGATCTAGGTAGTTTACACCATTTTGTTACCATTAGAGATGCCCACAAAAAAAATATATGATAGATGTAGCCTTGATTGGCACATAAAACGGACCTTATGCTCACCACAACAGAAAGTGGTTATACATTTCGGCTGCATGTCAAGCATTCATGTGTCGCGTTCATACTTGAAGCTTGAAATGAGACAAGGTTTTCATTGGTTTCAGTGAAATGCATTTGTGACTGAATGGAGACAGAGATACTATCTGTATTTACTGTCATTGGCCATCTGTAGGGTCAAACAGAGGGGATACATTACTTTTACACCGTGTCTCAAATACGGTGCCATTTGGATGCAGCTAGGCAATCTGAACTTTCAGATCAACTGCCCCAGGCTCTCTCTCTCCGTCTCCTCCTTCAAATCAACTGCTCCAGGCTCTCTCTCTCTGTCTCCTCCTTCAAATCAACTGCCCCAGGCTCTCTCTCTCCATCTCCTCCTTCAAATCAACTGCCCCAGGCTCTCTCTCTCCGTCTCCTCCTTCAAATCAACTGCCCCGGGCTCTCTCTCTCCGTCTCCTCCTTCAAATCAACTTCCCCTGGCTCTCTTGCTCTCTCTGTCTCCTCCTCCAGATCAACGCCCCCCTGGCTCTCTCTCTGTCTCCTCCTTCAAATCAACTCCCCCTGGCTCTCTTGTGCTCTCTGTCTCCTCCTCCAGATCAACGCCCCCCTGGCTCTCTCTCGGTCTCCTCCTCCCTGGGGACGCTCATCTCAGCTGCTGTTTGTCCACAGATCAGATATCCAAACACATGTACAATACTTCCCCCTCACAAACTACTGACAGGTTCAATTTACAGTGAGATTAGTGTGTAGCACTGGGCGGAGTTTCAGGGGTATTCCCCATGGTTCCGTGAGAGTGTACCCTGTCACCCTAGTGTTTCAAACAGAGCCCATCTCTTTTCTTTGGAATTTGATGTGGACGGCAGGGATAACATGCAGCAGCAGTTGCTGCCAGTCAGTTCAATGTACTGTTTCAGCACTGAATGACAGGACAGCTCCCAGAGGTCAACATTACTTGTGTTTTCTGGAGGGAGGATTTTAATGCTTGCAATGCAATTAAGAAAATAGTTATGTGTGTGTGTGTGTGTGTTAAGCTTGGGCGGTATACCATATATTTTCGCATACAAGGGTATTTTCAATTACTGACGGTATGATTTTCAATACTGTTCCCCATTTCTCCTCCAGAAAAATCTCACAAAAATTATATTGATTCACATTAAGTAAGCATTTCACGGTAAGGTCTTCTACACCTGTTGTATTCGGCACATGTGACAAATAAAGATGCTATTTGATTATGTTTTTATTTTATTTTTACAAATAGCACAAAGCAAACGGAAGTTTCGTGACATGATGTCCACTACTGAGCAGCACAAGAGAGGTGATCAAGTTACACTTACTACTGTTGGCCAGCTCAATGTATAATAACTCAACTCAGCAGAAAAAAATAAACATCCTCTCACTGTCAACTGCGTTTATTTTCAGCAACATGTGTAAATATTTGTATAAACATAACAAGATTCAACAACTGAGACATGAACTGAACAAGTTCCACAGACATGTGACTAACAGAAATTGAATAATGTGTACCTGAACAAAGGAGGGCTCAAAATAACTGGCAGTATCTGGTGTGGCCACCAGCTGCATTAAGTACTGCAGGGGCATCTCCTCCTCATGGACTGCACCAGATTTGCCCGTTCTTGCTGTGAGATGTTACCCCACTCTTCCACCAAGGCACCTGCAAGTTCCTGGACATTTCTGGGGGGAATGGCCCTAGCCCTCACCCTCCGATCCAACGGGTCCCAGACGTGCTCAATGGGATTGAGATCCGGGCTCTTCACTGACCATGGCAGAACACTGACATTCCTGTCTTGCAGGAAATAACACACAGAACGAGCAGTATGGCTGGTGGCATTGTCATGCTGGAGGGTCATGTCAGGATGATCCTGCAGGAAGGGTACCACATGAGAGAGGAGGATGTCTTCCCTGTAACGCACAGAGTTAAGATTGCCTGCAATGACAACAAGCTCAGTCCGATGATGCTGTGACACACCGCCCCAGACCATGACGGACCCTCCACCTCCAAATCGATCCTGCTCCAGAGTACAGGACTCAGTGTAACTCTCATTCCTTCGACGATGAACGCGAATCCGACCATCACCCCTGGTGAGACAAAACCGTGACTCATCAGTGAAGAGCACTTTTTGTCAGTCCTGTCTGGTCCAGCGACATTGGGTTTGTGCCCATAAGTGACGTTGTTGCCTGTAATGTTTGGTGAGGACCTGCCTTGATTTTTTGTGTGTAGTCCCGGGCTACATTATAACATTGAGCCTGTGTGTTATAGCCAGCAGAGGTGGTGAGGAAGTTTGCTCCAGTTGTTGTACAGTGAAACAGAGCCTAGGTAGACTTTAATAAATGATGGCGGTTCTATCCCGGGCCCTCTGCAGTAACAGAAGGCTGGGCCCAGGCCGAGCTGAACAATTCATGACCAGGTTAGCAAAGGAGTCAGAGGAAGTGAGTTTCTGGACGTTAGGTTTGTTTCTGATGCTCAACAATGGCGGTGGTTATACATGGACGGGGATCCCTCATCTAATGGTATTGCTCTGAGAAACAGAAAGTGGATATACAGTAATACTGTATGTATTTTTTTACTATGGTTTATGTTTTATAATCAAACGAATCAGTTATAATACATGATCAATATTTTGTAAATACCAACATTACCTTCAATGTTGTAGAAAAACAGAAACAGAAAGTCCATAACCCCTCCAAAATAATAAGATCAAGAATTGTAAACCCTCCTCCTCAAGAGTAGCAATTTTCCACCAGCAGTCAGCCTTCAGGAAACATAACAGTTGTTGAGTAATAACCAATAAAAGTATGGCACTCCTGGGAGTTGCCATGACAACGAAGGTCTGTGGACTTCAGGCTCCACATTATAATCCAAGTTGAAACACAAAGATCACGACCCCGCCTACTTTATTAAAGAGATTTCATTTCACATCTGCTACATGTCTATATCTATGTGTGGGAGAGGAGCAGGAAGTAGTATCTTGACCTCTAAAGGTGTCTGATTTCTGTTCATAGCTTATAGTTCAAACCCACATCAGACCCACATCAAACCCACATCAGACCCACATCAAAACAACAATCAACCCTAAGAATCCAATGGTCTCTAGACTATATGTAGTCAGAGGCGCTATCACTTTTCAGTGTCTTATAAATACATATACAAATCATGTTTGATTTGATTACCGGTAGTGCACACAAGGGGCACTATTTCTTTCCAAACTATAATAAATAAAAAATTATATATATATAAATACATATGTACGTACTGTATACTAACAAAATACTAGTGAGATCTCATAGCGGACGCTGGATAAATGCTAAGAAGTGCAAACAAACATAAACTAAATGCAAGAACTGACAACCCAGCTCATAAAGTTATACAACCATATCAAAAGGCACACTGTATCCAGAAGGGGATTGATTGTCTCTGCTGTCCCGGGGAACAGTGGGTTAACTGCCTTGCTCAGGGGTAGAACAACAGATTTTTACCTTCTCATCTCAGGGATTCGACCCAGCAACCTGGCCCAACTATCTAACCACTAGGCTACCTCCCACCCCTTAATTTCACTAGTTAATAACCTCTGTTTTCATTGAGTTTGAAACCTTCATTGTGATCTTGCAAGCTAGCCACCAATTTTAAATAGTTTTTGTATTCAGGGGAAACGCATTGAGACCAGAGTCTCATTCACAAAGGGTACCAATATAAACCAAAACTGCAACCAATACAATGTCAAATTAAATAAAAAATACAACACAAGACTTAACAAAAACGGTTACATTCCTCAGCTACTAGGCTACTCTTTGTAGCCGATATGAGTAAGACCTTTAAACAGGTCAACATTCACAAGGCCGCTGAAGCCAGACGGATTACCAGGACGTGTGAGTCTGTAATACCAACATGTTTCAAACAGACCACCATAGTCCCCCTGCTCAAGAACACTAAGGTAACCTGCCTAAACGACTACAGACCCGTAGCACTCACGTCTGTAGCCATGAAGTGCTTCGAAAGGCTGGTAATGGCTCACATTAACACCATTATCCCAGAAACCCTAGACCCACTCCAATTTGCATACCACCCAAACAGATCCACAGATGATGCAATCTCTATTGCACTTCACACTGCCCTTTCCCACCTGGACAAAAGGAACGCCTATGTGAGAATGCTATTCATTGACTACAGCTCAGCTTCCAACACCATAGTGTCTTTAAAGCTAATCACTAAGCTAAGGATCCTGGGACTAAACACCTCCCTCTGCAACTGTTTCCTGGACTTCCTGATGTGCCGCCCCCAAGTGGTGAGGGTAGGTTGCAACACATCTGCCACGCTGATCCTCAACACTGGAGCCCCTCAGGGGTGTGTGCTCAGTCCCCTCCTGTATACCCTCTTCACCCACGACTGCATGGCCAGGCATGACTTCAACACCATCATTAAGTTTGCAGACGACACAACAGTGGTAGGCCTGATCACCGACAATGACGAGACAACCTATAGGGGGAAGGTCAGAGACCTGGCCGTGTGGTGCCAGGACAACAACCTCTCCCTCAACGTGCTCAAGACAATGCTGATGATTGTGGACTACAGGAAAAGGAGGGCCGAGAACAACCCCATTCTAATCGATGGGGCTGCAGTGGAGCAGGTTGAGAGCTTCAAGTTCCTTGGAGTCCACATCACCAACAAACTATAATGGTCCAAACACACCAAGACAGTCGTGAAGCGGGCACAACAAAACCTATTCCCCCTGAGGAGACTGAAAAGATTTGGCATGGGTCCTCAGATCCTCAAAAGGTTCTACAGCTGCAACATTGAGAGCATGGAGGCATCTACGCCTGGTATGGGGACTGGTTGCATTACTGCCTGGTACGGCAACTGCTCGGCCTGCGACTGCAAGGCACTACAGAGGGTAGTGCATACGGCCCAGTACATCACTGGGGCTAAGATGCCTGCCATCCAGGACCTCTACACCAGGGGGTGTCAGGAGGAAGGCCCTAAAAAAATGTAAGACCCCATCCACCCAAGTCATAGACTGTTTTCTCTGCTACCGCACAGCAAACGGTACCGGAACGCCAAGTCTTGGACCAAAATTCTTCTCAACAGCTTTTACCCCCAAGCCATAAGACTCCTGAACAGGTAACCAAATGGCTACTCAAACTATTTGCATTGTTTCCCTCCACCCCCTGCCAACCCCTCTTTTATGCTGCTGCTACTCTCTGTTTATAATCTATGCATAGTCACTTTAACTCTACCTACATGTACATACATATTACCTCAATTAGACCGACTAACCGGTGCCCCCGCACATTGACTCTGGACAGGTACCACCTGTATATAGCCTCACTACTGTTATTTTACTGTTTTTTAAATTTCTTTAATTATTTATTGTTTACATAATACTTATTTTTTACGTAAAAATTGCACTGTTGGTTAAGGGCTTGTAAGTAAGCATTTCACTGACAAGGTCTACTACACCTGTTGTATTCTGCGCACGTGACAAATACACTTTGATTTGATTTGTTCTAAAGGTTTAAGACTTTTTATTGGCTGCGGAATTCAAGTAAATGATGTCACCGTAGACAAGAACCGGCAGGGAAGTTGACTGTACAATCTGCCCTCTTTAAATCTTCACTTTTAAACTGGCTCATCATTACGTTTTTGAAATGTTAAATCCTTTCCAATCCAAATGCCCAGATATTTAGCTCAAAAATTAGCTAACCAAATTCCTAGCTTGGGCCTTGAGCTGGAGAAAATGTTTTTGGCACATCTTAGATAGTTATCTTAAAAACGCAGGACCCTGTCTTTCAAAGATAATTCGTAAAAATCCAAATAACTTCACAGATCTTCATTGTAAAGGGTTCAAACACTGTTTCCCATGCTTGTTCATTGAACCATAAACAATTAATGAACATGCACCTAAGGAAGGGTCGTTAAGACACTAACAGCTTACAGATGTTAGGCAATTAAGGTCACAGTTATAAAAACGTAGGACACTAAAGAGGCCTTTCTACTTACTCTGAAAAACACCATAAGAAAGATGCCCAGGGCCCCTGATCATCTGCAGCATGCCTAAGGCACGAGGACTGCAGATGTGGCTGGGGCAATAAATTGCAATGTCTGTACTGTGAGACACCTAAGACAGCGCTACAGGGAGACAGGACGGACAGCTGCTGACCACGTGTAACAACACCTGCGCAGGATCAGTACATCCGAACATCACACCTGCGGGACAGGTGCAGGATGGCAACAACAACTTCCCGAGTTACACCAGGGACCCACCATCCCTCCATCAGTGCTCAGACTGTCTGCAATAGGCTGAGAAAGGATTTTATACACCTTTCCTTCCATTCAGAATGGTATTTTGAAGGCATATCTTTTGAATCTGTGAGTAGAATCACGCTCCATTTATAAATAGCAAAGGCTTCCGGAGGATTGCCATTGCTGCCATCGGAGAGCCTCTATCTGCATTTATGTCAGAAATAGTTTTTTGACATAGACTTGTTCAATGTTCTCTACCTCCTGTATATAGTCCTCTAAATACCCTTAATTCATGTTGTATAGTAAAAAAAATAGGATAGGATAGGATAGGCATACCACAAAATACTCACTGCTGAGGAAGAATGTACAGTATTTACTAAATCAAGCAAACACCATAACTCGGTATGCGATACAATTCTAACAAACAACAAATATCGAAAAAGATAATGCAATTACATGTACAAATGACCTCTAACCTGTACCCCAGCACACTGACTTGGTACCGGTACCCCCTGCATATAGCCTCGTTATTGTTATGTTATTGTGTTACTTTTATAATTTTGTACTTTAGTTTATTTGGTAAATATTTTCTTAACTCTTCTTGAACTGCACTGTTGGTTAAGGGCTTGTAAGTAAGCATGTCACGGTAAGGTCTACACCTGTTGGTTAAGAGCTTGTAAGTAAGCATGTCACGGTAAGGTCTACACCTGTTGGTTAAGAGCTTGTAAGTAAGCATGTCACGGTAAGGTCTACACCTGTTGGTTAAGGGCTTGTAAGTAAGCATGTCACGGTAAGGTCTACACCTGTTGGTTAAGGGCTTGTAAGTAAGCATGTCACGGTAAGGTCTACACCTGTTGGTTAAGGGCTTGTAAGTAAGCATGTCACGGTAAGGTCTACACCTGTTGGTTAAGAGCTTGTAAGTAAGCATGTCACGGTAAGGTCTACACCTGTTGGTTAAGAGCTTGTAAGTAAGCATGTCACTTGTTTGATTTGATACTGATTTGATTTGACCTCTGGTCAGATGCAGTCCCATACATATTAACTCAGCTGTGTTGAAAATATGGCCCGAATACACAGCCAGGGGAACCTGCTGCGTTCTGTTAATGCACTGTGGCTCCAATAAATCCATAGCATGTGGAAACGCTAATACCTCTCAAACACACCATTTTACTGGAGGAAATCAGATTGCATGGCCCTGTTTGGAGCCCAGCCTATCCTACTGCTATGTTGTTCTATAGGGGACAGAGTAGGCTACAGATGTTATTTCCAATAGCCTATAATTTAATACACAAAACACACTAACATTAAGCCGGGTTGGTAACTGGGGAGAAATAAAGAGTGAAAGGAAGAAAGGCTTTGAATAATGAATGTGAAGAGAGGCCTGTTAAACAGCAGAGATGCCTTTGATGTGACATAACTTACTGCCACAGTGTTCATATCATCACACATCATTGTTCAAATATGGAGAGACACACAGAAAGAAAGGGAGGGAGGGAGACAGAGAGAGAGAGACCAAAAGATAGAAAGGGTCATGTCTAGGGTCCGCTCACCAACCAAGAATTCACAAAATGGGACAAACACCAAATTGAGAATCTGCATGAGGAATTCTTAACAAAAATAGAGAGAATATATTCCTTATTATAACGTGAATACCGACGGACTATTCTAAGTTCCCATCACCCTGTTAGATGTGACACAAGAGGAGAGTTTTACTTGAACAATTAAGACACATGAAGTGTTTTGTTTAATGACTTGAGTTAAGTGTCGTGGCAAGGTGAGGATTAGAGTGTTTGGTGACTTTGCTATTTAGTTTTGGACTGTTGGGTTTTCATCATCTTCAGTTGGTAGACAAAATACAGGACAGATTCTACAGGAAAGACAGTTTCTTCTTGTCTCATTCAGTACTTCTATTCATTATTCCCCAAAAAGTGGCAATTAAGACATGGGTTTCTGTTTGCTCCCTGATAAACTATTCCTGCCATTGCCCTTATCACATAATTCCTTAGGGCTCCCTGTTCTCTAATAAATCTCCTGAAATGTCAAAATAAAACCAATTTCATGCCTCTGACAGCACAAGAGTGAGGTGTTTTTTATGTGTCTCGAATTACATTATTAATGTGATTCACATTCAGTGACTGAACACTGGTTAAGGAACATTGTCCATGACATTCAAACTAGACATCCACTTGTTATGACTTGGGATTAGGGTTGCAAAGTGAGGGTATTTTATAGGAAACATTCTAAGTTTACCGGTAAACTACCAGAATTGTTTATATTTCAAGGATTTTATCATTTATGTAATCTATCACAAGGTATATAGTGTTCCTTGGGCTTGTCACGAACCGGCTCAAAGCCCGTAACAAAAGGGAGACAACGTGGAGATAAGGAGTAACAAAATATATGTTTATTAAATAAGTAACTAAGTATAATATACAATGGAGTGTGTAATCAGTAGTGTAAGTGAGTGTTTTGCATGCATGAATGTGATAATGCAGGGTGTTGAAAGACGCTAAAGCAAACAACCAAAAAACCACCAAGAAACACAACAAAATCTATAAAGGTGTCTGCATGGAGAGAGTCTCCTCCATGAATGGGGGAAGTGGTGTATTTATCCTGGAACACACCGGGCCCAGGTGTGTCTGCATGGAGAGAGTCTCTTCCATGAATGGGGAAGTGGTGTATTTATCCTGGGAGACACCGGGCCCAGGTGTTTCCCATGTAGCTGACGACCCTCCCAACTCCGCCCACCGGCATCCTAATAAGGAAATAACCAAGAGAGAATACGGTAGACAGAGTGGGAGGGTCGTCACAGGCTCTTCAGATTATCACAGGTGTCTGTAATTATCTCTGTGTGGCCTGATAACATGTAAAATACATGAACTAATTGAAGATGGTTTTAAAATAGAATAACAAATCTGTAAAACATTCTCCTAAATATAAACCGTCAACTTAGTGAATACTATTGGTGTTTAATATGAGGGTTTCAGCATTTAATATCATTAAAAAAATATATAGTGGGGCAAAAAAGTATTTAGTCAGCCACCAATTGTGCAAATTCTCCCACTTAAAAAGATGAGAGAGGCCTGTAATTTTCATCATAGGTACACTTAAACTATGACAGACAAAATGAGAAAACAAAATCCAGAAAATCACATTGTAGGCTTTGTAATGAATTTATTTGCAAATTATGGTGGAAAATAAGTATTTGGTCACCTACAAACAAGCAAGATTTCTGGCTGTCACAGACCTGTAACTTCTTCTTTAAGAGGCTCCTCTGTCCTCCACTCGTTACCTGTATTAATGGCACCTGTTTGAACTTGTTATCAGTATAAAAGACACGTGTCCACAACCTCAAACAGTCACACTCCAAACTCCACTATGGCCAAGACCAAAGAGCTGTCAAAGGACATCAGAAACAAAATTGTAGACCTGCACCAGGCTGGGAAGACTGAATCTGCAATAGGTAAGCAGTTTGGTTTGAAGAAATCAACTGTGGGAGCAATTATTAGGAAATGGAAGACATACAAGATCACTGATAATCTCCCTCGATCTGGGGCTCCACGCAAGATCTCCCCCTGTGGGGTCAAAATGATCACAAGAACGGTGAGCAAAAATCCCAGAACCACACGGGGGGACCTAGTGAATGACCAGCAGAGAGCTGGGACCAAAGTAACAAAGCCTACCATCAGTGACACACTACGCCGCCAGGGATTCTTATCCTGCAGTGCCAGACGTGTACCCCTGCTTAAGCCAGTACATGTCCAGGCCCGTCTGAAGTTTGCTAGAGAGCATTTGGATGATCCAGAAGAAGATTGGGAGAATGTCATATGGTCAGATGAAACCAAAATGGAACTTTTTGGTAAAAACTCAACTCGTCGTGTTTGGAGGACAAAGAATGCTGAGTTGTGTAAAGGAATCCGTGTAAAGGAAAGAATGAATGGGGCCATGTATCGTGAGATTTTGAGTGAAAACCTCCTTCCATCAGCAAGGGCATTGAAGATGAAACGTGGCTGGGTATTTCAGCATGACAATGATCCCAAACACACCGCCCGGGCAACGAAGGAGTGGCTTCGTAAGAAGCATATCAAGGTCCTGGAGTGGCCTAGCCAGTCTCCAGATCTCAACCCCATAGAAAATCTTTGGAGGGAGTTGAAAGTCCGTGTTGCCCAGCAACAGCCCCAAAACATCACTGCTCTAGAGGAGATCTGCATAGAGGAATGGGCCAAAATACCAGCAACAGTGTGTGAAAACCTTGTGAAGACCTACAGAAAACATTTGACCTCTGTCATTGCCAACAAAGGGTATTTAAAATTATTGAGATAAACTTTTGTTATTGACCAAATACTTATTTTCCACCATAATTTGCAAATAAATTCATAAAAAATCATACAATGTGATTTTCTGGATTTTTCCCCCTAATTTTGTCTGTCATAGTTGAAGTGTACCTATGATGAAAATTACAGGCCTGTTGTCATAAGCGCAACGTGACTGCAAAAGAGACGTGGGAATGTCTGAGTGAAATATGGGACAAATCATCCTTTTTTTTATTACTGGTGTTTTAATTTGTTGCTAAAATGCAGGACATCATTGTTTGGTTGCGTTCACGTGTGGAAGGAAAAGAGCAACACTAACAAACATGGAAGGGAGTGGACGTGACACACGGAGACCGTACCTAAAAGACCGGACAAGGCTTGGGAATGAAAAGTCTGACACGGACCAGAAAACCGCCCCCTGCCAAATATGCCGCAGTCCGTGCCAGACAACAGGCTCAAACACCACTAACCTATTTTACCACCTACGCAAGAATCATGTGAAACAGTACGGAGAGAGTCTACGGATGAGACCCCAAAAAGTAGTCGAGTGCTCAAAACAAACTCCGACTCAGACGTTGAAAGAGGCTTTTGCCCGCGACATTCCATATGGCAAAAACCATGAAGATGGAAGGAGGTAACAGCTGCCGTTACAACTTACATCTGCAAAGACATGGCCCTAATTTACACGGTCGAGGAAACGGGGGTTTCGTGAGTTGGTGCTAACACTCGAGCCAAGGTACCGAACGCAAATTGATGTGACACGTATTAATGCCAAAATAACATGCAAAACAGGCAAGCCCCCCAACATAATATATATATATATATATATAAAAAAAAAAATCTTTACATGTGGTCATTTTATCTAAACGATTTATCAATTGAATTTACAGAAAATGTGCTATATCGTGATATGTATCATTATCGGGATATGAAATGACCTATATCGTGATTTGAGATTTTGGCCATATGCCAGCCCTACTGGGACATGTAGTCACCCTAGATGGACTGCCTCAGACTATGCCGTGATGACTCATGCCGTGTAAAATGGAGTTAGATGTGATAAGATTTAATTTGACAGACTACTAGGATTGTATACTGAACAAAAATATAAACCCAACATGTAAAGTGTTGGTCCCATGTTTCATGAGCAGAAATGTTCCATACGCACAAAAAGCTTATTTCTCTCAAATGTTTTGCACAAATTTGTTTACATCCCTTTTAGTGAGCATTTCTACTTTGCCAAAATAATCTATCCACCTGTCAGGTGTGGAATATTGTCACAACTTCCACCGAGGGTGGCTCCCCTTCCTGCTCGGGTGGCGCTCGGCGGTCGACGTCGCCGGTCTACTAGCTACCACCGATCCATTTTTCTGTCTGTTCCTTACACCTGTGTTCTATTGAGTTAATTTCTGTGGGTTTATTAACCTAGTTGCTTGCTGGTATTTTGTGCAGGATTGTTTCTGTGTTTGTTTGGTGCGTGTGCTAGATTGCGCCACAGGCTATTCTCACGGTCGTTTGAGCCGTTGTGATTTATTTAGGAGTAGATTGTTTTTCCTCCTGTTGTCACTTCGAATTCCTGTTTTGTTGGGCGCCTTCGTTGGGTTTGTTTCCTGACCAGTTTTGTTGTGTTTTGGGACTTCCAAATAAATATGTTCTATTTGGACCTCAGTGCTCTCCTGCTCCTGACTCTTGCATCTTACACATATCAAGTAACTGATTAAACAGCGTGATTTTTTTACACAGGTGCACCTTGTGCTGGGGACAATAAAAAGACCACTCTAAAATGTGCAGTTTTGTCACAACACAATTCCACAATTGTCTCAAGTTTTGAAGGAGCTTGCAATTGGTATGCTGACTGCAGTAATGTCCACCAGAGCTGTTTCCAGAGAATGTAATATTAATTTCTCTACCATAATCCACCCTCAACATTGTTATTGAGAATTTGGCAGTATGTCTACCCAGCCTCACAATCACAGACCAAGTGTAACCACGCCAGCCCAGGACCTCCACATCCGGCTTCTTCACCTGCGGGATCATCTGAGACCAGCCACCTGAACAGCTGATGAAACTGAGGAGTATTTCTGTCCATAATAAAACCGTTTGTGGGGAAAAACTCATTCTGATTTGCTGGGCCTGGTTCCCCAGTGGGTGGACCTATGCCCTCCCAGGCTGCGCCGCTGCCCAGTCATGTGAAACCCATAGATTAGGGACTCATTTATTTCAATTGACTGATTCCCTTATATGTAACTCAGTAAAATCTTTAAAAAATTGTTGCATGTTGCATTTATATTGTTGTTCAATATATATGAAGAATAGACCTACTATGTGCTGTTGTAATGCAGTTTATCAATCTGCACAAATTTGAATTTTCTGTCAATTTGTGCACTATACACTATTGGGGGAAAAAAAGGTGCTATAATGAATCTAGAAGGGAACCCATTTTGGTTCAAGGGTGGAACCCTTTTTGTCTAAGAGCGTATGGGAAATAGCATTTCAGATGCAGCCTACACTCCCAGTCGCTATTAGAAACAACTTCGAGGCCCAGCCCGACTGTGGGAAAGCAACCTGTGGTTACTCCATTGGCTCACAGCAAAAAACGTCACCCTTTTCAAACGCAATTTTCTTGTTGACTGCAATTATAAACTGAACCATTTTAAGAACAATGTAATGTAGGGCTTCCCTCACGCCCTTTTTCATGACAGCTTGCAGCCATGTGAGTGCTAGCCAGCTACCGACCATAACAATAAGCTAGCAACAACACAAACAAACAAACTCTTAAGCTACAAGTAGTTACACACAGACTATACTAAACAAGTTACATTTCTCACCTGTGATGAAATGTTTTCCACACACTTAGCGACGTATGTGTAGCCTATAGACACCGGGTCCCAACACTTCTCACTCTCCCATGCCAAATAGCCTGAAGCCACAGGGCTCTTCTCGCAGACTCTATTTCCCTACGTGGGAGTAAAACGTAGGTTGGGTATTTTCACCTGGTACATTGAATAGACCAGAATCTTTTCGGCATGTTTTGTGATTTCTGTATAACAAAAATAGACAACAAAGTTGTCTCTTTTACAATTAGGGGTCAATTGCAAATAATGTTTTCCCAATTTGTGAGCGTAGTCGAGGGCAATTCTTTATTATTATGTGAATATTGACTCGGCGTATAGGAATTTGTCATTACTCTACAAGGCTCTGCATGGTCAATCCGACATCTGCAGTGGCCGTACAGCATTTACTGCGATGTGGCCTCCACAGAAGTCAAGGCCTTCATACTTGCGCTTTGCGGAACAGAGCAGAGCTGTTGTCAAGGAAATAGGTTTGTGTTTATATATGAACTCCCACACCTACCTACCATCAACCAATCATGTCAAAGCAGAGCTATACAGAGCCCTCCAATGTTACAAAATTTGGGAGGAGCAAGGCGATGACACTACTGTAAGTCTGATATGGCTGACCTCCTCTTCTCCTCCTCTACAGCCATAGGACCAAGTCATCAGGCTGGCTGCCGCCTGGCACCTGCAGCACTGCACATGGACCCCCCAATGGATGGGACATGGCCACCAATAGAGACGGGAGAGACTTCTACATCAAGTAAGTGAGCTGAGATGGGAGGGGAGGGGAGGAGACAAGTGGAGAGGAGAGGAAAATAGGAGAAGAAAAGAGAAGAGGAAAAGAGGAGTGGAAAATAGCAGAGGAGATGAAAAGAGGAGAGGAAAAGAGGAGAGAATATGAGAGGAAAAGAGGAGAGGAAAGGAAAGAGGAGAGGGGGAGAGGAAAAGAGGAGAGAATAGGAGAGGAAAGGAAGAGAGGAGAGGAAAAAAGAGAAGAGGAGAAGAGATGAAAAAATTAGAGAAAAAGAGTAGAGGAGAGGAAAAGAGCAGAGGAGAGGAAAAGAGGAGTGGAAAAGAGAGGAAAAGAGAAGAGAAGAGAATAGGAGAGGGAAAGAGGAGAGAATAGGAGAGGGAAAAAGGAGAGAGGCTCTCTCTCTCAGTCCCAGATGTTTTGGAGGCTTTTGGTAACCTGTGATTATTCTAGCCACGTCATTGCTAGTGCCTCCACTCTCTCTCTCTCTCCCCATCCATCATTCAGAATACTGATTCTCCATTTCCTTCTTTTTCTGCGCACAGACACATGCCCTGCCCTTCCCGCACACACTGTATCTCACACACACAGACACATGGCCTGCCCGCACACACTCTCTCACACACCCACTCACACACCCACACACACAGACACATGCCCTGCCAGCCCACACTCTCTCTCTCACACACAAGCACACATACACACACAGACACCTGCCTTGCCCGTACACACTCTCTCACACACACACACACTCACAGACAAACACACACTCACAGACACGCTCCAGCCTCCTCACTGTAGCTTGCTCTTCGGAGCAGAGAAGTAAAGCCTAATTGTTTTCCGGCTCCTGAAGAATTCATCCGCAGAGGGACTTATTTAGATCTCTATGAGACTGCAGGTAGCTGTGGAGATGCCGGGGTGACGTAGCTGTGGAGATGCCAGGGTGACGTAGCTGTGGAGATGCCGGGGTGACGTAGCTGTGGAGATGCCAGGGTGACGTAGCTGTGGAGATGCCAGGGTGACGTAGCTGTGGAGATGCCAGGGTGACGTAGCTGTGGAGATGCCAGGGTGACGTAGCTGCGGAGATGCCAGGGTGACGTAGCTGTGGAGATGCCATGGTGTAGTAGCTGTGGAGATGCCAGGGTGTAGTAGCTGTGGAAATTCCAGGGTGACGTAGCTGTGGAGATGCCAGGGTGACGTAGCTGTGGAGATGCCAGGGTGACGTAGCTGTGGAGATGCCAGGGTAACGTAGCTGTGGAGATGCCATGGTGTAGTAGCTGTGGAGATGCCAGGGTGAAGTAGCTGTGGAGATGCCAGGGTAACGTAGCTGTGGAGATGCCAGGGTAACGTAGCTGTGGAGATGCCAGGGTGTAGTAGCTATGGAGATGCCAGGGTGATGTAGCTGTGGAGACGCCAGGGTGACATAGCTGTGGAGATGCCATGGTGTAGTAGCTGTGGAGATGCCAAGGTAACGTAGCTGTGGAGATGCCAGGGTAACGTAGCTGTGGAGATGCCATGGTGTAGTAGCTGTGGAGATGCCAGGGTGACGTAGCTGTGGAGATGCCAGGGTGTAGTAGCTGTGGAGATGCCAGGGTAACGTAGCTGTGGAGATGCCAGGGTGTAGTAGCTGTGGAGATGCCAGGGTGACGTAGCTGTGGAGACGCCAGGGTGACATAGCTGTGGAGATGCCATGGTGTAGTAGCTGTGGACATGCCAGGGTAACGTAGCTGTGGAGATGCCATGGTGACGTAGCTGTGGAGATGCCATGGTGTAGTAGCTGTGGAGATGCCAGGGTGTAGTAGCTGTGGAGATGCCAGGGTGACATAGCTGTGGAGATGCCAGGGTGACGTAGCTGTGGAGATGCCATGGTGTAGTAGTTTTGGAGATGCCAGGGTGTAGTAGCTGTGGAAATGCCAGGGTGTAGTAGCTGTGGAGATGCCAGGGTAACGTAGCTGTGGAAATGCCAGGGTGACGTAGCTGTGGAGATGCCAAGGTAACGTAGCTGTGGAGATGCCATGGTGTAGTACCTTTGGAGATGCCAGGGTGTAGTAGCTGTGGAAATGCCAGGGTGTAGTAGCTGTGGAGATGCCAGGGTAAAGTAGCTGTGGAGATGCCAGGGTGACGTAGCTGTGGAGATGCCAGGGTGATGAGCTGTGGAGATGCCAGGGTGACGTAGCTGCGGAGATGCCAGGGTGACATAGCTGTGGAGATGCCAGGGTGACGTAGCTGTGGAGATGCCAGGGTAATGTAGCTGTGGAGATGCCATGGTGTAGTAGCTGTGGAGATGCCAGGGTGACGTAGCTGTGGAGATGCCAGGGTAACGTAGCTGTGGAGATGCCAGGGTGTAGTAGCTGTGGAGATGCCAGGGTAACGTAGCTGTGGAGATGCCAGGGTGTAGTAGCTGTGGAGATGCCAGTGTGACGTAGCTGTGGAGATGCCAGGGTGACATAGCTGTGGAGATGCCATGGTGTAGTAGCTGTGGAGATGCCATGGTGTAGTAGCTGTGGACATGCCAGGGTAACGTAGCTGTGGAGATGCCATGGTGACGTAGCTGTGGAGATGCCATGGTGTAGTAGCTGTGGAGATGCCAGGGTGTAGTAGCTGTGGAGATGCCAGGGTGACGTAGCTGTGGAGATGCCAGGGTGACGTAGCTGTGGAGATGCCATGGTGTAGTAGCTGTGGAGATGCCACGGTGTAGTAGATGTGGAGATTTCATGGTGTAGTAGCTGTGGATATACCAGGGTGACATAGCTTTGGAGATACCATGGTGACGTAGCTGTGGAGATGCCAGGGTAAAGTAGCTGTGGAGATGCCAGGGTAACGTAGCTGTGGAGATGCCAGGGTAAAGTAGCTGTGGAGATGCCATCGTGTAGTAGCTGTGGAGATGCCAGGGTGACGTAGCTGTGGAGATGCCAGGGTGTAGTAGCTGTGGAGATGCCAGATGTAGTAGCTGTGGAGATGCCAGGGTAAAGTAGCTGTGGAGATGCCAGGGTAAAGTAGCTGTGGAGATGCCATGGTGTAGTAGCTGTGGAGATGCCAGGGTGACGTAGCTGTGGAGATGCCAGGGTGTAGTAGCTGTGGAGATGCCAGGGTAACGTAGCTATGGAGATGCTAGGGTGACGTAGCTGTGGAGATGCCAGGGTAACGTAGCTGTGGAGATGCCAGGGTGTAGTAGCTGTGGAGATGCCAGGGTAACGTAGCTGTGGAGATGCCAGGGTGTAGTAGCTGTGGAGATGCCAGTGTGACGTAGCTGTGGAGATGCCAGGGTGACATAGCTGTGGAGATGCCATGGTGTAGTAGCTGTGGAGATGCCATGGTGTAGTAGCTGTGGACATGCCAGGGTAACGTAGCTGTGGAGATGCCATGGTGACGTAGCTGTGGAGATGCCATGGTGTAGTAGCTGTGGAGATGCCAGGGTGTAGTAGCTGTGGAGATGCCAGGGTGACGTAGCTGTGGAGATGCCAGGGTGACGTAGCTGTGGAGATGCCATGGTGTAGTAGCTGTGGAGATGCCACGGTGTAGTAGATGTGGAGATTTCATGGTGTAGTAGCTGTGGATATACCAGGGTGACATAGCTTTGGAGATACCATGGTGACGTAGCTGTGGAGATGCCAGGGTAAAGTAGCTGTGGAGATGCCAGGGTAACGTAGCTGTGGAGATGCCAGGGTAAAGTAGCTGTGGAGATGCCATCGTGTAGTAGCTGTGGAGATGCCAGGGTGACGTAGCTGTGGAGATGCCAGGGTGTAGTAGCTGTGGAGATGCCAGATGTAGTAGCTGTGGAGATGCCAGGGTAAAGTAGCTGTGGAGATGCCAGGGTAAAGTAGCTGTGGAGATGCCATGGTGTAGTAGCTGTGGAGATGCCAGGGTGACGTAGCTGTGGAGATGCCAGGGTGTAGTAGCTGTGGAGATGCCAGGGTAACGTAGCTATGGAGATGCTAGGGTGACGTAGCTGTGGAGATGCCAGGGTGACGTAGCTGTGGAGATGCCAGGGTAACGTAGCTGTGGAAATGCTAGGGTGTAGTAGCTTTGGAGATGCCAGGGTGACATAGCTGTGGAGATGCCATGGTAACGTAGCTGTGAAGATGCCACGGTGACATAGCTGTGGAGATGCCAGAGTGATGTAGCTGTGGAGATGCCAGAGTGTAGTAGCTTTTGAGATGCCAGGGTGACGTAGCTGTGGAGATGCCATGGTGACGTAGCTGTGGAGATACCATGGAACAGTGTTATCAGCATCATCAATCTTTTGCCAGTTCAGGATTTCTGAGGAGGACTACAGGTAAAATCTCTCTTTCTGACTGTGGTTTCGCTGTAGTGTCATGTACTGTAGAGTGTTGTACTGTAGAGTACTGTACTGCAGAGTACTGTACTATACTGTAGTGTACTGTAGTGTACTGTTGTGTCCTGTAGTGTACTGTCTGTAGAGTAGAGTAGTGTAGTGTAATGTACTGTTCTGTACATGCGTGTAGTGTACTCTTCTGTATAGTAGATAAGTGTGGTATAATGTACTGTGCTGTACTTTAGCGTACTGTAGTGTACTGTAGTGTACTGTAGTGTACTGTGCTGTAGTGTACCCTTTTGTAATGTAGTATACCGTTCTGTTCTGTAGTGTAGTGTACTGTTCTGTAGTGTACTGTAGTGTAGTGTACTGTACTGTGGTGTAATGTACTGTAGTGTAATGTACTGTAGTGTACTCATGTACTGTTCTGTAGTGTACTGTAGTGTACTAGTGTACTGTTCTATAGTGTACTGTAGTGTACTAGTTTACTGTTCTGTAGTATACTAGTTTACTGTTCTGTAGTATACTAGTTTACTGTTCTGTAGTGTACTGTACTATACTGTAGTGTTCTGTGGTGTACTGTGGTGTAGTGTACTGTAGTGTAGTGTACTATAGTGTAGTGCACTGTAGAGTACTGTAGTGTACTGTACTGTAGTGTACTGTTCTTTACCATAGTGTACCGTACTATACTGCAGTGTACTGCGGTGTATCATTTTGTAATGTAGTGTAGCTTTCTGTACTGTAGTGTACTGTAGTGTACTTTAGTGTAGTCTACTGTCGTGTAGTGTACTGTTCCTTACCATAGTGTACTATAGTGTACTGTTGTGTACTGTACTATACTGCAGTGTACGGTTGTGTACTGTACTGTACTGTACGTTTTTGTAATGTAGTGTACCGTTCTGTACTGTAGTGTTCTGTACTGTAGTGTTCTGTACTGTAGTGTTCTGTACTGTACTGTACTGTAGTGTAGTGTACTGTACTGTACTGTACTGTACTGTAGTGTACTGTACTGTACTGTACTGTACTGTAGTGTACTGTACTGTACTGTACTGTAGTGTACTGTAGTGTTCTGTACTGTACTGTAGTGTACTGTACTGTACTGTACTGTACTGTAGTGTACTGTAGTGTTCTGTACTGTACTGTACTGTACTGTAGTGTTCTGTACTGTACTGTACTGTACTGTAGTGTACTGTACTGTACTGTAGTGTACTGTACTGTACTGTACTGTACTGTACTGTACTGTACTGTACTGTACTGTACTGTACTGTACTGTACTGTAGTGTACTGTACTGTACTGTACTGTAGTGTACTGTACTGTACTGTAGTGTTCTGTACTGTAGTGTTCTGTACTGTAGTGTTCTGTAGTGTACTGTAGTGTACTGTACTGTACTGTAGTGTACTGTACTGTACTGTAGTGTACTGTACTGTACTGTAGTGTTCTGTACTGTAGTGTTCTGTACTGTAGTGTTCTGTAGTGTACTGTATTGTACTGTACTGTACTGTAGTGTACTGTAGTGTAGTGTATTGTACTTTAGTGTACTGTAGTGTAGTGTAGTGTACTGTACTGTACTGTAGTGTACTGTAGTGTAGTGTATTGTACTTTAGTGTACTGTA
Source organism: Oncorhynchus kisutch (assembly GCF_002021735.2). NCBI lineage: Eukaryota > Metazoa > Chordata > Actinopteri > Salmoniformes > Salmonidae > Oncorhynchus > Oncorhynchus kisutch. Next base: position 71,487,088 of record NC_034175.2, on the reverse strand, counting down.
GTGTAGTGTAGTGTACTGTAGTGTAGTGTATTGTAATGTAGTGTACTGTACTGTAGTGTAATGTAGTGTATTGTACTGTAATGTAGTGTACTGTTGTGTAGTGTACTGTTCTTTACCATCGTGTACTGTATTGTAATGTAGTGTACTGTAATGTAGTGTAATGTACTGTAGTGTAATGTAGTGTATTGTACTGTAATGTAGTGTACTGTTGTGTAGTGTACTGTATTGGGACTACAAAGCACAGTGTAACAAGTGAGGGCTGCTTCTTCATCTCTTATGATGTTTCTGTAGGAGGATGTATTTTATTCTGCTCTCCTCTCCCAGCAGTGATGTTGAAGCAGTATAAATATGACAGCCTGCATCGACAAGATTCCCAGACCCACCCTGGCATTCTTACTTCCCTATCTCTTCATGCATAACACAATGCATTCTAATTTAGATCCAGTATGTACTCATAGAATATATATATATATATATATATATATATACATACAGTATATATTAAAAACCCTGCTGTTTTACATACAGTAGAAAAGGTGTACACATCATTTCCCTTGTGATTACATGTAGCTGCCATATAAGGGAAACATGTTATAATTATGATGCTTTGCATTGACATAGGCCCAGTAGGAAATAGTCTGGGGAACTATTGACACATGGGCTAGAGAGCTTGAATGGCGTGACGGCAGAGAGGTTACATAAGAGCAGTGCTCCAGAGGAGGACAGAGTGTATTGGATGCAGAGAGTCTGTCTGTACGAGACACATCACTGAGGCTCGTTTGGCTCTAACCTACTGTAGTCTTGCTTTGACTCTAACCCAGCCATGCTTTGGCTCTACTATAGTCTTGCTTTGACTGTAAACTAGCCTTGCTTTGGCTCTAAACTAGCCTTGATTTGACTCTAACCTAGCCTTGATTTGACTCTAACCTAGCCTTGCTTCGACTGTAACCTAGCCTTGCTTTGGTGCTAACCTTGCTTTGACTCTAACCTAGCCTTGCTTTGACTCTAACCTAGCCTTGCTTCGACTGTAACCTAGCCTTGCTTTGGTGCTAATCTAGCCTTGCTTTGGCTCTAACCTAGCCTTGCTTTGACTCTAACCTAGCCTTGCTTTGACTCTAACCTAGCCTTGCTTTGACTCTAACCTAGCCTTGCTTTGACTCTAACCTAGCCTTGCTTTGACTCTAACCTAGCCTTGCTTTGACTCTAATCTAGTCTTGCTTTGACTCTAACCTAGCCTTGCTTTGACTCTAACCTAGCCTTGCTTTGACTCTAACCTAGCCTTGCTTTGACTCTAACCTAGCCTTGCTTCGACTGTAACCTAGCCTTGCTTTGGCTCTAACCTTGCTTTGACTCTAACCTAGCCTTGCTTTGACTCTAACCTAGCCTTGCTTCGACTGTAACCTAGCCTTGCTTTGGTGCTAACCTTGCTTTGGCTCTAACCTAGCCTTGCTTTGACTCTAAACTAGCCTTGCTTTTACTCTAACCTAGCCTTGCTTTGACTGTAAAAAATATTTGACATTTCGTAGCATATTAGGAGAATTTACGCAGCAGGTTAGGAAAATGTGGTTAAGGTTAGGAAAAGAGTTAGGATTAGTTAAAATGCGAGAAAAAAATATACTTTTGACGTTCATTTGACAAAAGCTGGATCCCCTTTAGGACCCCTAGATTACATGGTTGCATTCAAGACAAGGCCATTTTTATTGATCTGTTGTCAGTCGAGTAGGCTACCATCATATTAAAAAAGATTCTGCTAATATCATATAACGTGTAGTAGAATTACATGAAATGTTTATCAAATGCAACATTTTTTCCAGTATAAAGGAAGGAAACATCTCTGATATAGTCTGTAAGCCTATGCCACCATGCATTTATTAATAGCCTAAATTATCATTATCCAATCTACTCATCACATTAGGAATAGTAGGCTTACATTAATCTACAGATGCGATGATAGAGGCATGCAATCCTTTGTTATAAATATGCATTTTTATAGTGAAAAAAATTTGCTTCCCCAAAACTTACCTGACACATGCTAATAATCAGACCAAAAGCTATCTAGCTAGATTATTTTGTGTACAGTGATGTGGTTAACACCTGGTTAGCTTAAAACCTCTTAGCGCACAAATACCGTTATTGGGATCAAAATCGACAACATCCGGTGACGCTGGAGCGTGCCAAATTCAAATGACAAAATTGTAATATTAAACATTCATGAACATACAAGTGTCCTACATCATTTAAAAGTTTAACTTCTTGTTAATCCACCCGCTTTGTCAGATTTCAAAAACGCTTTATGGCGAAAGCACACCATGCGATTATCTGAGGACAGCGCCAACATACAAAAGCATTAAAAACATTTTCCAAACCAGCATAGGCATCACAAAAGTCAGAAATAGCGATAAAATAAATCACTTACCTTAGAAAATCTTCCTCTGTTTGCAATCCCAAGGGTCCCAGCTACACATCAAATGGTTGTTTTGTTCAATAAAGTCCTTCTTTATATCCCAGAAAAGTCAGTTTAGTTGGCGTGTTTGATTCAGTAATCCACCCGTTCCACTAGTTCAACATGCATACAAAGGAATCCCAAAAGCTACCAATAAACTTTTTCCAAACAACGTTTCTAATCAATCCTCAGGTACCCTAATATGTAAATAAATGATACAATTGAATTAAGATGGAGAACAGTGTGTTCATTACCGGAGGTAAATAACGAAGTGCGCGCCCTCATCCACGCGCGCCACAAGACTACAATCCAAATGAGAGCCACTTTGAAAAACTACAAATTCTAGCATTTTTTTTTTAAACAAGCCTGAAACCCTTTCTTAAGACTGTTGACATCTAGTGGAAGCCCTATGAACTGCAATCTGGGAGGTATTCCTTTGAATCTCGCGTAAACAAGGATTTCAATGGGTGGTCTCCTCAAAAAAATTATTCTGGATGATTTTCCTCAGATTTTCGCCTGCCATATTAGTCCTGTTATACCCACATACATTATTTTAACAGGTTTAGAAACGTCAGCGTATTTTCTATCCAATGCTACCAATTATATGCATATTCTAGCTTCTGGGCCTGAATGACAGGCAGTTTACTTTGGGCACGTCAGTCATCCGAATTTACGAACACTGCCCCCGGCCCTAAAGAAGTTTTTAACAGCTAACCTAAACTCAAATTCAGTCAGACTTGACTTTCCAGTGATGAAATGATCATAACCCTGTACTGACAGCTCAGGTTCAGGTCCTGACGGACAAAAAGGTTTCTTTGCTTTTCTGACAGCTCTTGAGATTTATCTCATTGGTATCATGATTGCGGGGAATCTGTAAACATATTTTTCCCATTGTCTTTCCTGCCTTGTTAGAGCAGCCAAATACTCCACAGAAAATGACTGTGGTGATAAATCAACTCATTTTAGGCACTGTTATCATGCAGTGTGGAGTAGCCACTCGGCTGTTGTTGGAAGAATTCATGCGGTGGTCTTCCAACATGGCCACCATTAGGAGTCGTACGTCAACTGCAAGCCTATATGTTGTAATGTCAATGCTGAAACTCGAGACGGTGGATGGTGGTTGGAAGAGCGCGCTTGTTTGAAATAGAAAAGCTTTGCGGTAGTTGATAAAGCAGACCATCAAGATGAAGCAGCTGATTTATAAGCGGGATGCACTGTTGAGTGCTACATTCCCGAGGGGTTCATGCTGATTGTACCGAGATTGTGACAGATGGTTAAATGGCGTCCCTTGGGAAGGCAAGAACAAGATGTATGTGAGGAGAAGTACAGAATTATCATAAGGAGACTTATACTTGGAATACGGAGGAGGAAAGAAGGGGAAAAAGAGAGACAGAGAAGGTCTAAGCGGGTGGAAGAAGGTGAGCTTGAGTCGGTTAAAAATGGCAGAAAAAAGGGAGATGGTTTGTTAAAGAAGAATGGTAGAAAGTGTAAGCAGAGTGAGCTGAAGACATGAGGATAAATAGAAGAGAATGAGGGTGAAGTATCGGAGATGGTTGGTGTGGTGAAGTTCTCGGAGCACGAGGCTTGCACCGAGGGTCAGGATAAAGATGAGTCTGTGGCAATAGGAGTGAAGTTTTTGGAAAAGCAGACCCTTGCTTTTTGGCTGATTCATTTGTGGTTTCAGGGTGGGTAAAAACCGAGTTTGGTGCTGTGGAATCAGTGAGGTTAACCAGAAGTGGTTTTGTGATATTTGTTTGTGTTAAACGAATGGGGGCAAGACATGTGCTTTCAAGAAAAGGGTGCGTCTGGTTCGCGCCCAGGTCGGGGAGAGGGGACGGACGTAAAGTCTATACTGTTACATTGGTGCCGTGACCCAAAAGGGGGTTGAGTGTAGCCGATGTGAAATGGCTAGCTAGTTAGCGGTTAGCGGTGGTGCGCGCTAGTGGCGTTTCAATCGGTGACCTCACTTGCTCTGAGACCTTGAAGTAGTGGTTCCCCTTGCCCTGCAAGGGCAGTGGCTTTTGTGGAGCGATGGGTAACGATGCTTCGAGGGTGACTGTTGACATGTGCAGAGCGTCTCTGGTTCGCGCCCAGGTCGGGGTTCGTGGGGACGGAGGTAAAGTCTATACTGTTACATAGGCGTAGTGTTAGAGGGTAGGGTAGTTGGTTATTTATTTATTTTTTCAGCCTAGTTGTACTCCAGTCTAGTAAGTGGCGGTAATGCAACATTTATTGGATGCCAACCGCCATTAAACCTCATTGAAGAAGAAGAAGTGCTGAAACTCACACTACAAATTCGAAGTCAATTTGTCTCAGTGGCACCTTGGTGAATTTGAATGTAATTCGAATACAATATGTTACAATCGTAACCTAAAGCAAGCGAAACAACCATATAACATGCCTCACAATGTGGTTGAAATGTCAGAAGACGTGTGCCATAGGCCTCCATGTAAATGTTGAGAAAGACCCTAGCTGCAACCTCCCTGCTCTCGCTCAGTGCCTTGAAAGATTAATTGTGGGTATTCAGTGGCGAGTGGAACATGTGTCAGAAATGACTGTGAATTACACACTGGCTCCTCAGCCAACCCATGAGCCTAATTACCCAGCACAGTGGGCACCATGGAGAGAGCTGCTACTGCTGCTGCTGCTACTGCCTTGGATGCTACAATCCTGCTCCTGGAGAGGGGAATTGGAGAAGGGAAAGCTGGAGGAAAATACAGAAAGATGCAAAGCTACAAAACAGCAAACTGTTTTCTTAACTGCTTACATGGTATAAACAATGTACCTGCCAATGTAAAGGCTGCTATCATTTGCGCACTGGACATGATCTACAAATGCACATATTCAACAGTGGTGGAAAAAGTACCCACATTTCACACTTGAGTAAAAGTGAAGATACTTGAATAAAAGTCCAAAATAATTTGGTTTAAAATATACTTAACTATCAAAAGTAAAACAAAAAGTATAAATCATTTCAAATTCCTTATATTAAGCAAACAAGATGGCACCATTTCACCAGTGGCACACTCCAACATTCAGACATTATTTACAAACGAAGCCTGTGTGTTTCCTGAGTCCACCAGATCAGAGGCAGTCGGGATGACCAGGGATGTTCTGTTGAAACGTGTGTGAATTGGACCATTTTCCTGTCCTGCTAAGTACTCAAAATGTAGCGAGTACTTTTGGGTGTCAAGGTAAATGTATTGAGTAAAAAGTACAATATTTTCTTAATGAATGTTGTAAAAGTATTCAAAAATATAAATAGTGAAGTAAAAGACAGATACCCCCCAAAATTACTTTTCTTAAAATTTATTTTACCTTTATTTAACTAGACAAGTCAGTTAAAAACAAATTCTTATTTTCAATGACTGCCTAGGAACAGTGGGTTACTGCCTGTTCAGGGGCAGAACGACAGATTTGTACCTTGTCAGGTTGGGGATTTGAACTTACAACCTTCCGGTTACTAGTCCAACGCTCTAAACACTAGGCTACCCTGCCGCCCCTTAATAACTGTACTTATTTTTTGTTAAGTACTTTACACCACTGGTATTCAACACAGTTAGCATGGTAGTCCAATTGAATAGCAGTGCATTTACATAGAGAATATGTAAATGAATATCAACTAATTCAATTCAACGTTGACTAGTTGAAATGAGAGGGGGAAATCAGGGTTTGAGGTAGATTGAGTAACAGTCAGTGAGTGACAGGTTGGCCAACCACAGTGGTGCCACAGGTTAGACATGATCCCAATCTCTGTTTGAACCTCAGGACCTTTTACCGACCCCTCTCTGGCACTTCACTAACCATCCCCATAATGCACCACCTCACACAGGCCAATTGTCTCATTGGCTAATGGCCACAGTGTTTATTTCGGGTTTCCAGTGTGCCTGAATAATCACGTGCATGTAAGACGCTGCCATATACTGTTTTAATGCTGAATCTTGAAAGGCATGGAGTACATTTTCTGTGTCAGTATGTGTGTGGGTTTTGTTTGAGATGTTCGTATTAAGAGTGGCAGTGAGCGTTGGCTGCAGGAAGATAAAATGGCAGCTTGATTGTCATCGCCCACGTGTTCTATTTCGAGGCATGGCAGTAGTTTGTAATTTCAGACTAAATGCTGCTTTTCAGCGTTGAACGTTTAAGGATCTTAATAGACTGGTTCATATCGAAGAGACATTTAATGCTGTACTCCTACTGTATTTTGTTTTGATTTATAGAATCATCTGGCCAAAGTTACAGCAGTATTTCATAGAATGGAATCTTGGTGCATGTAGATTTTTACATACATTGTTACATAGATTTTGAACCCATTTTTGGCCCATTTTCATTTTGGATATCCTGAATCACACATCTGTTTTAAATAGGAAATGTATGGTAAAACAAATATATATAGATTTGTGTCTTTCAGCTGGTGTGTCAGTCTTTTAGTCACATTAGTAGGGTTGAAAAGCTCCCGGTAATTTACCAAAGTTACAGGAATCTTCAGTAATTTTGGTCATTAACAGAAAATCTAGGGCAATCTATCGTACCTTTGGTAATTTATACACTCTTAGAAAAAAGGGTTCCAGAAGGGTTCTTTGGCTGACCCCATTGTAGAACCCTTTTTAGTTCCATATAGAGGACTCTGTGGAAAGGGTTCTACCTGGAACCAAAAAGGGTTCTTCAAAGGGTTCTCCTATGAGGACAGCTGAAGAACCCTTTTAGGTTCTAGATAGCATATTTTTTTCTAAGAGTATACTTGAATAACTTTTAATTTTTTTTATTCATACATAGTATTAATGTATTCTATCTGTGTCCATTTTGTCAATAAGTTTCTAGTAGCTAGACCATGTGGTTTAATAATTAATGAATTATTAAAGCATCTCATCAACAATGGAATTATTTTCAATTACCTCTGCAACTTGTCCAACTATTGACTTTTTTCTTAACTTCGACCAGTTTGACGCCAAAACATTGACAAACAATTAGTATTGACAGTAAAATATATACAAGTTTGTAAAAACATTTTAAAGGATATTTGAATGCTGAAAGCCTCATTTTAAACGCCAATGATATTCACTAAGCTGATGGATTATATTTAGGATAACGTTTTACAGCTTTGTCATTCAATATGTATTTTTAAATGATTGTAAATCTTGTTTAATTATTTCATATATTTTACATGTGATAAGGCCACACATGAGATAATTACAGACCACTGTGATCATCTGACATCCTGAAAAGGGCCACTAAACGTCTCGTGATAGATTACATAAAATCCTTGAAAGATACCACAATTCTGGTAGTTTACTGGTAAACTTTGAAAGCTTTTCAATCCTCGACTCTATAGTTGATTCATAGAAAAAGCATCTGGACACTTCCACTCAGATGCACATTTCTTTAATGTAGCTGACTTTTGGTCAGTGGATTTTCATCAGAGTGATACTATTCTTACCTGTTCTATGGTTGTCCTTCCCCTTTCTCCTCTCCCAGCCACGTGTCCCAAAGCAGCTCCTTGGAGGAGGTTCGTCTGGACGGGGACAAGTTTGTACCTCCGGCCCCCCGTAAGGTGGAGATGAAACGAGATCCAGTCCTGGGCTTTGGCTTTGTGGCAGGCAGTGAAAAACCAGTGGTGGTTCGGTCAGTCACACCAGGTAACACACCAGCCCACCTGTAAACCAATCAGCATTAATGAACCACATCTAACCAATAATGTAACATATAGCCATTAGCAACAGGAAGTAAGATTTAGTACTATCCAATGGTGACCAGATGACAAAAGATGGCGACCAATGGGTGATGACATCCAATGAAAGTCCATGTTCATGTTATTTTAATTGACCATTCACATTAGGGTACTTCATAAATTAGCCAAACTTAAGCCTAAAGGCCAGAGTACAATGAATTCAGAAAACAAAGATGAATTACTAGCTAGAAAAGTTGTAATTGATACAACTGGGGTTCCCTGTGTCTTGGTAGGAGGTCCCTCTGAGGGCAGACTGACCCCCGGAGACGAGATCATCATGATTAACGATGAGCTGGTCAGCTCCGCCCCCAGGGAGATGGTCATCGACCTCGTCAGGTACAGGATCTCAACGTCTCTAATAGCACACCCTGCTGAGTTTAGATAGGATTTATGTTTGTACTGTAGGCCAGTTCTTTCCTGGAACATTGTGATATCACGCTGTGTGTGCTTTGCCTGTCGGAGTCATTTTCATCACTCAGTGAGTCCTTAGCCGGGACAGTAGACAGTAAATGTCTAATATGAATGCATTAATGCCTGAAAAGAAACAAACTGGACATTCTACTTTTAGGATAATTCCCTCTGTATAGTTTCAATTTGAATAGCAATAATAATGTGTAGGTGAATGTAGTGCGTACAGCATTTAGCCCACTGCTGCACCATGCAGGTCCAAATGTATAGCATTATTTCCATGCGTCTTATTAGATTGATGTGTTTGGCACAGGTGAGTGAGTGAGTGAGTAGATTAGTGATTTTTTATTTTTTTTACCTTTATATAACCAAGCAAGTCAGTTAAGAACAAATTCTTATTTTCAATGACGGCCTAGGAACAGTGGGTTAACTGCCTGTTCAGGGGCAGAACGACAGATTTGTACCTTGTTAGCTCAGGAGTTTGAACTTGCAACCTTCCGGTTACTAGTCCAACGCTCTAACCACTGCCGCCCCAGTGAGTGAGTGAGTGAGTGAGTGAGTGAGTGAGTGAGTGAGTGAGTGAGTGAGTGAGTAGGTGAGTGAGTGAGTGAGTGAGTGAGTGAGTGAGTGAGTGAGTGAGTGAGTGGGTGGGTGAGTAGGTGAGTAGGTAAGTAGGTGAGTGAGTGAGTGAGTGAGTGAGTGAGTGAGTGAGTGAGTGAGTGAGTGGCTGAACGGCCAGTCCTCTCATGACCTACATGTTGTGGACTGTGGAGTGTGTCTGTACAGCAGATTAGTGCAGTGAAAAATGAGACTAAGGAGTCCAGTCCATCACTGCTCCCCTGGCCTTGCAGTGTGTTGTGCTCCCTCTCAGCAGTAAACTACTGTACCGATACAGGATTAATGGCCAGGCATGAGGCATCGCTAGAACAGATTGCTGTAACACTTTATTTGGATACCATGTCTAGATGCTCTACAGACTATCTACAAACTATCAGTTACATATCAACAAACTATCTAGTAACCCTAAACACTTACCCTAACCCTAAACTTAACCTTTACCCTAAACTTAACCCTTACCCTAAACTTAACCCTTACCCTAAACTCAACCCTTACCCTAAACTTAATCCTTACCCTGACCCTAAACGTAACCCTTACACTAATCGTTAACTTAACCCTTACCCTAACCCTAAACATAACCCTTACCCCTAACCCTAAACTTAACCCTTACCCCTAAACTTAACCCTTACCCTAACCCTAAACTTAACACTTACCCCTAACCTTAAACTTAACCCTAACCCTAAACTTAACCCTTACCCTGACCCTAAACGTAACCCTTACACTAATCGTTAACTTAACCCTTACCCTAACCCTAAACATAACCCTTACCCCTAACCCTAAACTTAACCCTTACCCCTAAACTTAACCCTTACCCTAACCCTAAACTTAACCCTTACCCTAACCCTAAACTTAACCCTTACCCCTAACCCTAAACTTAGCCCTTACCCCTAAACTTAACCCTTACCCTGACCCTAAACTTAACCCTTACCCCTAAACTTAACCCTTACCCTAACCCTAAACTTAACCCTTACCCCTAAACTTAACCCTTACCCCTAAACTTAACCCTTACCCTAACCCTAAACTTAACCCTTACCCTAACCCTAAACTTAACCCTTACCCCTAACCCTAAACTTAACCCTTACCCCTAACCCTAAACTTAACCCTTACTCCTAACCCTAAACTTAAACCTTACCCTAACCCTAAACTTAACCCTTACCCCTAACCCTAAACTTAACCCTTACCCCTAACCCTAAACTTAACCCTTACCCCTAACCCTAAACTTAACCCTTACCCCTAACCCTAAACTTAACCCTTACCCCTAACCCTAAACTTAACCCTTTCCCTGACCCTAAACTTAACCCTTACCCTAACCCTAAACTTAACCCTTACCCCTAACCCTAAACTTAACCCTTACCCCTAACCCTAAACTTAACCCTTACCCCTAACCCTAAACTTAACCCTTACCCTGACCCTAAACTTAACCCTTACCCTAACCCTAAACTTAACCCTTACCCCTAACCCTAAACTTAACCCTTACCCCTAACCCTAAACTTAACCCTTACCCTGACCCTAAACTTAACCCTTACCCTGACCCTAAACTTAACCCTTACCCTAACCCTAAACTTAACCCTTACCCTGACCCTAAACTTAACCCTTACCCTGACCCTAAACTTAACCCTTACCCTAACCCTAAACTTAACCCTTACCCCTAACCCTAAACTTAACCCTTACCCCTAACCCTAAACTTAACCCTTACCCTGACCCTAAACTTAACCCTTACCCCTAACCCTAAACTTAACCCTTACCCTAACTGTAACCTTAGCAAGCAGTTATCAACCCGATACACTACATGATCAAAAGTATGTGGACACCTGCTAGTATTACATCTCATTCCAAAATCATGGGCATTAGTATGGAGTTGGTCCCCCCCTTTGCTGCTATAACATCCTCCATTCTTCTGGGAAGGCTTTCCACTAGATGTTGGAACATTGCTGCGGGCACTTGCTTCCATTCAGCTACAAAAGCATTAGTGAGGTCGAGCACTGATGTTGGGCGATTAGGCCTGGCTCGCAGTCGATGTTCCAATTCATCCCAAACCATTTCTGAAACAGGAAAGGGATTTTATACACCTGTCAACAACGGGTGTGGCTGAAATAGCCGAAACCACTAATTTGAAGGGGTGTCCAGATACTTTTGTATGTATAGTTTAGTTTGTTGATAGTATGACCATCTGTAGAGCATCTACTGATGGACTATCCAGACTATCCAAATAAAGTGTGACCCAGATTGCTCATCTTGTTATTAACCCATCTTTGTGGGCTTATTTCTAACAGTCATAATCTGCCCACTGTAGGCAAAACAATGCATGACTCAGAGTGGATTAATCGACTTCCGCTGAATTTGACATATTTACCTTTTCAATCTATAATGATGTTTTTTGGTTTGTTTGTGTTGTGTTCCTAGGAGCTGCAAAGAATCCATTGTTTTGACAGTGGTTCTACCATACACAGTAAGTCTTCCTCCCATCTTCAAAAGTTCCATTGAAAAGATTCAGAGCAACCTCCTGGGGAAAAGATTTCAATAGACTGTTTGTCTGCGATGCTGATTGGTTTGTTGACTCTGTGAATCCGAGACAATCCGAGACATGAAACGTGGCCATATGTCTGTGCTTGCGTTGTAACAGACAGGATACTGCTGAGTGTTCCCCTGGTTAATTCACAGGGACTGCAGTCCAAACACTGAATACTGAACATGGTCCAAGTCCTCTCATGGTAGCTTCAAAACCAAGCATGAGACCCCAAGTTAGCCTGAACCTGCCATGTCAACAGTTGTTAGTACTAGGGAGGACCATGTGGTGACCGATACAATGCCACAGTAACCACTATTGAGAATGTCAGTGATATGATTTATAGAATAGTTCAATGAGATGGATTTGTGCTGTCATCACCAAAATAGACAATGATTTGAATATAATTTTGTCTATTGTGCTGTGTGTTCAAACTAGCAGAAATCATACGGTGTTGTAACCTGGCTTTCGGGAGAACATTTCAGAAGTAACCGTAGAGAAAACAATAGTGGTTTATATATTACAAAAGTAGCAATTACATCCAGAAAGGCTGCACAGAACTTGTCAAACGTATTAAATTGAATATTTCACAAACAGCTCTGAAAATGATATAATCAGAGCATTACTGTACATTCTTCTAATGATGTTTTCCTGTACAGAGACTGTCTCTATAGCCTGATAAGTGTTATCGTACTGGAAACTACTTCAACTTGAGAAGGAGCTCATCATACAGGGGCTTGTGAAAGGATTCACCCCCCCCTTGGCATTTTTCCTATTGTGTTGACATACAACCTGGAATTAAAATAGATTTTGGGGGGGGTTTGTATCATTTGATTTACACAACATGCCTACCACTTTGAAGATGCAAAATATTTTTTTATTTTGAAACAAACAAGAAATAAGACAAATAAAACTGAACATGAGGGTGCATAACTATTCACCCCCTCAAAGTCAATACTTTGTAGAGCCACCTTTTGCTGCAATTACAGCTGCAAGTCTCTTGGGGTATGTCTCTATAATCTTGGCACATCTAACCACTGGGATTTCTGCCCATTATTCAAGGCAAAACTGCTCTAGCTACTTCAAGTTGGATGGGTTCCGCTGGTGTACAGCAATCTTTAAGTCATACCACAGATTCTCATTTGGATTGAGGTCTGGGCTTTGACTAGGCCATTCCAATACCTTTAAATGTTTCCCCTGATACCACTCAAGTGTAGCTTTAGCAGTATGCTTAGGGTCATTGTCCTGCTGGAAGGTGAACCTCCGTCCCAGTCTCAAATCTCTGGAAGACTGAAACAGTTTCCCTCAAGAATTTCCCTGTATTTAGCGCCATCCATCATTCCTTCAATTCTGACCAGTTTCCCAGTCCCTGCCGATGAAAAACATCCCCACAGCATGATGCTCCACCACCATGCTTCACTGTGGGAATGCTGTTATCAGAGTGATGGGAGGTTTGCGCCAGACATGGTGTTTTCCTTGATGGCCAAAAAGCCTGGTCTGTGAGTTTTGGTGGACAGCCCTCTCTTGGCAGATTTGTTGTGGTGCCATATTCTTTCCATTTTTTAATAATGGATTTAATGGTGCTCCGTGGGATGTTCAAAGTTTCAGATATTTTTTTATAACCCAACCTTGATCTGTACTTCTCCACAACTTTGCCCCTGACCTGTTTGGAGAGCTCCCTGGTCTTCATTGAACCGCTTGTTTGGTGGTGTTGCAGAATCTGGGGCCTTTCAGAACAGGTGGATATATACTGGGATCAGGTGACAGATCATGTGACACTTAGATTGCACACAGGTGGACTTTATTTAACTAATTATGTGACTTCTGAAGGTAATTGGTTGCACCAGATCTTATTTAGGGGCTTCGTAGCAAAACAGGTGAAAACATACTGTATACACGCACCACCTTTCTGTTTTTTATTCTTTCGAATTTTTTTGAAACAAGTTCATCTTTTCATTTCACTTCACCAATTTGGACTATTTTGTGTATGTCCATTACATGAAATCCAAATAAAAATCAATTTAAATTACAGGTTGTATTGCAACAATTTTGGAAAAACGCCAAGGGGGTGAATACTTTTGCAAGGCGCTGTAAAAGCACCTTCCGTTCACTTGAGAAAGAGGGAGAAGGGGGAGAGAGAGAGAGAGAGGGGGGAGAGAGAGGGAGAGAGAGAGAGAGAGGGAGAGGCAGAAAGAGAGAGAGAGTGAGAGAGCGAGAGAGAGAGAGACAGAGAGAAAGGCCGAGAGAGGGAGAGGCAGAAAGAGAGAGAGAGAGAGTGAGAGAGAGAGAGAGAGAGAGAGGGAGAGAGAGAGAGAGAGAGAGAGAGAGAGAGAGCGAGAGAGAGAGAGAGAGAGTGAGAGAGAGAGCGAGAGAGAGAGAGAGTGACAGAGAGAAAGGCCGAGAGAGGGAGAGGCAGAAAGAGAGAGAGAGAGAGAGTGAGAGAGAGAGAGAGAGAGAGGGAGAGAGAGAGGGAGAGAGAGAGAGAGCGAGAGAGCGAGAGAGAGAGAGAGAGAGAGAGAGAGAGAGAGAGAGAGAGAGGGAGAGGCAGAAAGAGAGAGAGAGAGAGTGAGAGAGCAAGAGAGAAAAAGAGAAAAAGAGAGAGAGAAACGGCTGATTTGCTGTGACTTCTCCGAAGGGGAAGACCTGTTGCCAACAGTTTTTTAAAATTCTGTTTCTCCCACCGACCCCCACCCCTAGTCACCCAAATCTGCGTTCATCAGTGCAGCCAAAAAGGCCAAGTTAAAGTCTAATCCAGTGAAAGTCCGCTTCGCAGAGGAGGTCATCATTAACGGTCAAGTCCCGGTAAGACCTAGTGTACCTAAACCATCCATCCGTCTCTGTGTCATGTGATTGTATACCAGTGTTCTCCAAACGCTAAAAGCATGCACCAATGATAATGACTTTGAATCTTCTAATATTGCAAAATACGTTACACTGTTAAACTGTATTGGATGCAGTCATGTTCTTCTTCACATTGCCATAGTAATCATCCCCATTTCACAGTGTAACCCACTGATCAATATGGAAGACATAGTAATCATCCCCATTTCACAGTGTAGCCCACTGATCAATATGGAAGACATAGTAATCATCCCCATTTCACAGTGTAGCCCACTGATCAATATGGAAGACATAGTAATCATCCCCATTTCACAGTGTAGCCCACTGATCAATATGGAAGACATAGTAATCATCCCCATTTCACAGTGTAGCCCACTGATCAATATGGAAGACATAGTAATCATCCCCATTTCACAGTGTAGCCCACTGATCAATATGGAAGACATAGTAATCATCCCCATTTTCTTCTTATTTCCAGGAATCTGTGAAGGACAACTCTCTACTCTTCATGACAAATGTTCTGAAGGTGTACCTGGAGAACGGACAGACCAAATCCTTTAAGTTTGACAGGAACACATCCATTAAGGTATAGTACGCTGTGGCATTCACTAAGACATTGTAATGGGGACAGTGTTTCATTAAAAAAAAAATGTTTTTTTCTATTTTACCTTGCATCATTCATTCTAGAAGAGTTAATTCCTTTGAACACCGCATATCATATTATCTTTACTTCATTTGGATTCATCAGGTGTCCAAATGTGCATTACACAAAGCTCTCCCACGAAGGCACGTCAGCTGGAACTTAATTTACCTGTGAAGCATGGAGAAGTAGGCCAGGGCTTTTGTTCCTCATAAACAAAACATCTCCAAAGTGTACGGTTTTAATCTGTGTGATATTATGTAACGCCGGCCGACACAATGTCAAGTTATGCTCTGTACAATTATTATTATGGGATGTGAAAAAATCCTCCATTTTGAATTGGATTTTTACTGAGACTCAAACCCTATTTATTTTCCATTATCTTACTAGGATATGCAGTATTTTTTTTGCTTTTAAGAATACATACATATTTAGCTAGGGTATATATAATGCAAATGTGTACTTTTTGCATAGCTTTCCCCTCTCGTCACACCTTACTCTGTCACTTGGTGGTCCCTGCACGTGCCTGACACATACAGTAACATATGAATAATGAATGTGTCTTCTGTCTGTGTGAAAGGATGTCATCTTGACCCTGCAAGAGAAGCTCTTCATTAAGAGTATAGAACACTTCTCACTGATGCTGGAGCACAGACACGAGGGCTCGGCCAGCAGACTCATGCTCCTCCACGAGCAGGAGATGTTAACTCAGGTGAGACGTCATGGGGGGGGGGGGGGGGGGGGGGGGGTAATGACAGTGGGGTGGCTTCATGCTCGGGTAGGCGACAGATTGACAATACTAGGCCCTAATACAGTGTAATCAAATATGACCTGCCTTTTTTTCCTCATAGTCAGTGTGAAATGGATGTTGGTGGGCATGTGATTGAATGATTGTAGGGTAACAGTGAACATTATTTAGACACCCCAACAGACTGTAGATTTGAATAAGTATAATGTGGCTGAGAAATAGTTTTTCATTTTTTTGCAAATATGTGATTCTGTCACAAAAAAGACAGGTCAGTATTATATATTCAATATAAAAATGAAAAACTGTAATAAAACAATGATTATTATTCTGGTCTTTTAAATACATTTGTTATAACAAATGTGAGTTGTACATTTTGTTTTGTTTCTGTAAGCGTACAAATGAGGATATAGATTTTAAGCCCATTTTATAGGTTTGTGATGAGTTTTTAAAATAAATGTCAGCATTTAAATCGCAGTATCTTTAATCCATTATTCATTATTCATGACATCGCAACACACTTCTTTGTCCTGGCCTGGTGCCTTAGGCAACACAGAGACCAGGTGCGCACAAGATGAAATGCTTCTTCCGCATCAGCTTTGTACCGAAGGACCCCATTGACCTCCTGAGGAGAGATGCAGTGGCGTTTGAATACCTCTATGTTCAGGTGAGTCACAGCACATGGACGACAACACTGCCTGATTGAAAAGTATCAGGTTTGTTGTGTTATCAAAATGTATATTTTTCTATGATATTCATTGAGATGTATTTGGTGATTCCTTGTAGAAACTTTAGCTCAGAAAAAATGTAAATGATCTGCTGTTGACTTGGAGCTCACCACAACCAGCGTTACTAGGGGAGCCAAATGTAACTTCATACCATAGTTACTGTGTACTCGTACTGTCTGGTTCAAGGTGCAGTGTAACACCTCTCCTCTCCTCTCCTCTCCTCTCCTCTCCTCTCCTCTCCTCTCCTCTCCTCTCCTCTCCTCTCCTCTCCTCTCCTCTCCTCTCCTCTCCTCTCCTCTCCTCTCCTCTCCTCTCCTCTCCTCTCCTCTCCTCTCCTCTCCTCTCCTCTCCTCTCTCTCTCCTCTTCTCCTCTCCTCTCCTCTCTTCTCTTCTCTTCTCTTCTCTTCTCTTCTCTTCTCTTCTCTTCTCTCTCTTCTCTTCTCTTCTCTTCTCTTCTCTTCTCTTCTCTTCTCTTCTCTTCTCTTCTCTTCTCTTCTCTTCTCCTCTCCTCTCCTCTCCTCTCCTCTCCTCTCCTCTCCTCTCCTCTCCTCTCCTCTCTCTCTTCTCTTCTCTTCTCTTCTCTTCTCTTCTCTTCTCTTCTCTTCTCTTCTCTTCTCTTCTCATCTCTTCTCTTCTCTTCTCTTCTCTTCTCTCCTCTCCTCTCCTCTCCTCTCCTCTCCTCTCTTCCCTTCTCTTCTCCTCTGCTCTCTTCTCCTCTCTTCTCCTCTCTTCTCTTCTCCTCTCCTCTTCTCTCCCCTTTGCTTTTCTCTCCTCTCCTCTCCTCTCTTCTCTTCTTCTCTTCTCTTCTCTTCTCTTCTCTTCTCTTCTCTTCTCTTCTCTTCTCTTCTCTTCTCTTCTCTTCTCTTCTCTTCTCTTCTCTTCTCTTCTCTTCTCTTCTCTTCTCTTCTCTTCTCTTCTCTTCTCTTCTCCTCTCCTCTCCTCTCCTCTCTTCTCCTCTCTTCTCCTCTTCTCCTATCTGCCTCTTCTCCCCTTCAAGAGCTGTAATGACGTGGTGCTGGAGAGATTTGGGTCAGAGCTGAAATACGACACAGCCCTGCGTCTGGCTGCCTTGCAGATGTACATCCTCACCATTAACACCAAACAATCGCAGAAAGTCTCCCTCAAGTACATTGAGTGAGTAGCTTGGGTTTCACAGTGCTTCCCACAACCAGGTTAACACAGAACAGATCCAATGTCTAAGTTCAAACATGGCACTGCATTTCCTTGCATTTTCAATCCAGCAACACATTGTTATGAGAGCTTTTGACACCCTCACAACATTAGACTCTTAACACTTACTCAGTGACTTGAGATTAATCTGGAAATAAAAAAATCATTATCTGGCTTGGGTGTCTTCATGAAGGAATTACATCCATGTCAGATACAGTAACGATTTCCCCATTGATTGGTGCGTCATAAATACCACAGGTATTTAATATGGATATTGATTATAATCGACTAGCTGTTGGCTAATCAATGCATCCCCTCTTTATAAAGTGATAGATTTTTGCTGGACGAATGCATTCTGCTGTTGTACATTAAACCTGCGTTACCATGGTTTCTTGCTCTACAGGAAGGAGTGGGGTTTGGCACTGTTCCTCCCTCCTGCAGTACTATCCAGTATGAAAGAGAAGAACATCAAGAAAGCCCTAACACACATTCTCAAAACCAACCAGAATCTGGTACCTCCTGGAAAAAAGGTAGGGTACCTTTTTATCTCTCTCTCTCTCTCTCTCTCTCTCTCTCTCTCTCTCTCTCTCTCTCTCTCTCTCTCTCTCTTTCTATCTCTCTCTCTGTCTGTCTCTTCTCCCTCTCTTCTGTCTCCTCTTCTCCCCCTCTTCTCCAGCTCACTCTTAATGCAGCACATTGGAAAAGAGCACCACCTAGTGGAATACTCAACCTGATTTCTCATGCTCTCATACATTTCCCACTGTTAGATAATGTAATGCGTCACTGTGACCATTCACAGCGCCACCTTCTTTGTAAAATAAATCCTCTGTGCACATTCATACAACGACAGTAGTCTACATTGCTCATGCTCTCTTTCAGCTGTCAGCATTGCAGGCCAAGGTCCACTATCTGAAGTATCTCAGTGACCTGAGACTGTATGGAGGGCGGGTGTTTAAATCTATACTGCTGGTAAATAACTACCTCTTATTTTCTGAACTTTTGAGTAACGACACATCAAATATCAAATATCAGAATATTATATCATAATAACTTATAAGTTATTAATGGAGTCTGTGTATCCAGAGACAGGCTGCCATCTGCATTTCGGGCAAATGCCAGATGGGCTGGTCCATTATTAGCAGTGGGCCTGTCTAACTTGAATTTTTTGCACAAAATGATCATTATCTGTCTAATATGGGGGCCAGAAGTGAAAAAAATGGGCCGGTGTGGGTGCTTCAATAAATAAAATGGGCTGGTGTGGGGGACTCAAGGGGAAAAAATGGTCCGGTGTGTTAGAAATGCTAGGGCCGATATGTGGTCCCAGTCCGCCCCCGTGTGTATTGTCTTTCAATGGTTTCCTTTCTGCTTTATGCCCACAGCAAGGTGAGAAGCACACAGAGGTGACTCTACTAGTGGGTCCCAGGTATGGCATCAGTCATGTGATCAACACCAAGACTAACCTGGTGGCGCTGCTTGCTGATTTCAGCCACGTCAACCGCATCGAGATGTACACAGAGGACGAGAAGAACGTCAGGGTAGAGCTACATGTTCTGGATGTGAAGGTGAAATCTTCTAAATTAACTCATTCTGAGTGTGGTATTTATTTTTTCATTAATCCTATCACAATTAACTTTTTATCAGTTGAATATTGTCACCAATATAAAACTTTTTCTGAAATATTCTATAAAAATATGTAACATTTTGTTAAGACACTCCAGGAACGGATTGTGGATATATAGTTTTTAAATCATTCTATCTATAGGCCGTCATTGTAGGCCGTCATTGTAAATAAGAATTTGTTCTTAACTGACTTGCCTAGTTAAATAAAGGTTATATATATTTTTTTATCTATAAAAATACAAAAACATGTAGGTAAACTGCATTTTTGGTGCATATTTCCAAATAACAATGTTACAACATATCAACAATTTCCTTGATACAAGTCTGGAGAATTTACAGTGCATTCGGAAAGTTTTCAGACCTCTAGACTTTTTCCACATTTTGATACGTTACAGCCTTATTCTAAAATTGATCAAATACCCCCCCCCCCCCCCCCTCATCAATCTACACAGAATACCCCATAATGACAAAGCAAAAACAGGTTTTTAGAAACTTTTGCAAATGTATCAAATAAATAAAAACTGAAATACCTTATTTACATACTGTAAGTATTCAGACCCTTTCTCACATCTGCTCCTGCCACACCCCCTAGTGGACATCCAGTGTCTCCTTGACCTGCAGCCATTCTCCTAGTTCTCCCTCTCTCTCTCTCTCTCTATCTGTGATTGTGTGGTTGAAGACAGGTGTGCTGGAGTCAGAGCAGACCCCTACCAGCTGCAACCCGTTCCATAATGTAGACCTCTACAAATGCTCAGTCCTGCCACTTTCACAGGGTAGCAGGGCAGGGAGATGTGGAACAGGAGACAGGAACCAGAGTCAGAGCAGTGAGATGAATGAAGATTACGATCTGGCTGCTCTGACTCTGGTTCCTGTCTCCTGTTCCACATCTCCCCGCCCTGCTACCCTCTTCTGGATTCAGCTCACCATAACTCCCTTGGATTCCCCTCTGGACTTGTTTACCCTGTCCCAACCCAGCTCACTCAAACCTCAGCCTCCACATCTGGTTTCCTACAACTCCCCCGAACTTCCCTGGATCCACACTTCATCTCTCAAACCCCTTTTTAGGGGACCTGCCCGGTTCTGGTACCAATTCCGTCTGACATGCACGCTTAGAAATCGATCTGTGGATACCGCAGATCAAAATTGCCCTATTCCCACGGACACAGTAGTATTTTTCTGAGCCTGTGTGACGTACTATAGGATGTGAAATCTGAAAGCACTTGAAGCTGGCGCCACAGACAAAGCAAGTACCTGCAATGTTTACATCGTAGCACATTCAGAGATCGGTTTATAGCCATTAATCTAAATAATTCATAGATTTTAAACAAAAAACACTTTGTTATTCATAGACGGACATGAAATGAAAGTTCCCAACGAGTTCAGAAAGCCAAGCTAGAGCTGTGTGTGACATTCACAGGGATGGGGGGCAATGTTTTGATCAAGAGAGACCTTTAGAAAATATGCACGTTTTCTCTAACACTAAACATACAAATATGTAATTTACAGTTATAAGGAAGGTGAAATCTTATAGTTAGTCATTTTATCATTTGATTATGCTATATTTGGAAAGCTTATAAGTAATTTCGCCTTATACACACAGTTTTGTTGAATAGGAAATATGTCCAATTTGTTATCATATTTGTACTGTGTACTTGTGCTTTTGTCTTAAAAAGTGACTACATCTCAGGAATGTATTTTAACCAGAAAGGTGAGATTTGAACCTTTCTTTGAGTATGCAGCATTACTAGTTATTGTTTATGGCCCTGTCAATAATTACTTTTGGTGATTACGTAGTTTACATTTTTGAAATGAAGTGTCATTACTTGTAGTGAGCTTTGAAATTATGGATTTATGTCCATTTTAATGTGGTTAAAATTCATTACATTTTTATGACGGAAGTATGATAAACAAAATTAAATATAAATCTACATCAAGTTTTAGAAATGTTATGTTTACTTTTTAAAGTACTAATACCAAAATACCCTAAAATCTCAGAAATGCTAATTTGATGCAACAACTAAAAAAACTGCCTCTGGTACTTTGCCTTAATAAGCAAAAAGATAATATTCTGTAATAATATTGAGCAAGGAAATGAATGCTCAATGAGAACCATTAGAATAACACTAAGTATTGTCTTCATTCAGCTCTTGACATTACTCTATCTTAGTCTATTTCCAGTTAGTGTGTGTTCATTGTTGTCCTCTTATCTTCCAGCCCATCACTCTGCTAATGGAGTCCACTGATGCAATGAATCTGGCCTGTCTGACTGCTGGATACTACAGACTACTGGTGAACTCTCGACGTTCCATCTTCAACGTGGTCAAACCAGGGAATGTAGACAACACCGGTGAGTCTCTAGACTCTATACAGTTCTAAGTTCATACAATATAACTGCTATTGCAGAAATCTGATTATCAACCCCTGGTTTGGTTCCTATCCTCAGGCCATGACTCCAGAGTAAAGCAGGTCTACCAGGCCATAGAGTGGACATACAGCGCTTCCTTTAGGGGATGTGAGGAGCACCAGCACCACAACAACCAGCGCTGCACCAGAGAGCCCTCCACCAATAGAGACACAGACTACATGGACCCTGGTTATATCACTGAGATCCAGCAGCCGCCCCAGTACTGCATGCAAATGGCAGAGAGGGTGGATGCCAGAGGGGGAACCAGTGGTCCAACACATCTCCAACCCTACCTCTGTGTCCCCAGGCCCAAACCCCAGGACTCCCCCCGCAGTGCCAAGGTCTCCTTCACCTTCGGGGATCCTCTGTTAGACAGTGTGGACCCCCAGAACCTGGGATACCAGAGGCTGATGGAGGAAGGCCCAGAGGTTCTACACGACCCCATGTATGAGCGACTAGATGAGGATTACAACAGCAGGGATCTCATGGGGATGGCCGGGGAGGGATATCCGTACGTTGACAAAATCTTCGGCAACACCGAGTGCAGTGAGGAGCCGCTGCTGCACGACATCTGCTATGCGGATACCACAGACGCGGACGAGGATGAGGAGGACATCAGCTGCGAGGAGGACATGGGACTGATGGGGGATCTGGACAAGGCTAGGTTCCTCACGCTCTCTGGGTCCAGCGATGACATCATCGACCTGACCTCCCTGCCCCCGCCATGGGAGGGTAAGGACGAGAAAGACAACGAAGATGTGTTGCTTCACTCCCTCAACCTGGCCATCGCAGCCCCGCCCCCAGGCTTCAGGGACCGCTCTGATGAGGACGAGCAGCACGGGGGGGGCCGGGTGCCTGTCAAGAAGAGCCAGGGGACCCGTGATAATATCCCAGTGTCCATCATAGACTCAGTCACCACACAGGTGGAGGAGGGCCTTGAGGGGGCCCTGGACGAAGCTGTGGTGTCCACATTACAGGCCCTGGAAGCCCTGGCAGCTTCTGAGGAGCAGAGCCCAAAACCACAGTCAGAAAATAGCTCAGGTTCTTCTTCTTACACTACTGTAACGTTTATTCATTAACACCACGAAAATTAACCAGACATGAACGTTTTTCATTTGTTGTTGTTGATTTTTCAATTAAAAAAAACATTTTGTTCTGTGTTTCCATTTTGTGTGTGCAATGTGTCATTCATTTTGAACGTAAAACATTTGCTGTGTGACACTCATTTTGTCTCCAGAGCTTTTTTTGTGTATCATTTTGTTTGTTTTTATAATTTATGAAACGGTGCACAAATGCATTTCAACTCATAGCTTTCGTTCTTTTTGTACCAATGAAATGTGTACCATTTTATAATATCTCTCAGGTGCCTCAGGTGAAGTTGTTAATAAAATGTCTGTCTCTCTGTGGCACACAGGTATAGAACTATCAAGGGCATTTAGCCCCGAGTCCTCGTCAGACTCTGGCAACGAGACTAACTCCTCTGAGATGACAGAGAGCTCAGAGCTGGTCGCTGCCCAGAAACTGTCTGAAACCCACCTGAGACTGTTTGTGGCCACCACTGAGGGCTACCACACTCTGACTGAGGAGAAAATAGAGTTGCCTGTAACACAGTATGAGGACGGGAAGGCCCTGGCCATACAGCACGACCCTCAGGAGACCCAGGGGGAGGAGGAGGAGGAGGAGGAGAAGAAGAAAGAGGAAGGGGCCAAGTCCCCAGGTGTGTCATCCACCCAGATCATATACTCAGAAAGGGGAGAGATGGAGCCAGAGACCATGGAGACCAAGTCCCCCACCGACTACTTTAGCAAACTGCACATGGGCTCTTTGATGAGCAAGCAGCCAGGAAAGCACAGTGACCCTGAGGGCAGGATTCAGGGAGATACCAGTGACTCAAGAGAAAAGCAAAACAGCAAAGTCCACTCAAATAGAGGGGAGCCACCCAAATATAATGCTATTGTAAGGGAATCTCCGTACATGAACCAATTCGAGTTGGGCCGAACGCCATATCCGTATCGAGAGAAGCCCCCAAGATATCACCGGCCGCCTGAAAACAAAGTGGCCAACAATCTTTCCCCAGACTGTGTGAATGACTCACAAGCCTCCCTCTCTGGCAGGGTAACAATTAAGGGAGACAAGCAGGACTGGAATGAAAGGAGCCATTGGTTAGACGCTGAGTCACACTCCCATGCCAAAGACCCCCACAGTACCCAGGAAGCCAATTTACCCAGCAGCGACCGGCAGCAGCAGCAGTCGAGGATCCCCTCAGCTGAGCAGGATGTCACACGGCTATATGAGTACCACCTTAGTAAGCACATGCCATCGTTACAGAGCAGCGAGGGTGTCCACTCCCTCCAGAGCTCACAGTGTTCCTCCATAGACGCTGGCTGCAGTACAGGAAGCAGCAGATGTGTGACGCCCAGGGACTCCCCCCTCTGCGCTGGAGAAAACATGCATCTACTTTCGGAGTGTTCCCTCAAGGGAATGGGCCATATGAATTGGGAGGAGAAGGCGTATGGCACCCAAGGCCAGGCCACACAGCAAGGCAAGGCTAGACATCAGACCATGGACCCCACCCTGCTGAGGAAGATCCACGCAGCCACCAGTGCCGAGCCTGGGTTCGGTACCGTACGAGGAGATGACTGCCACCGGATGCCCAAGATCAAAGAAACCACAGGTACAACTAAATAAGTGTTTTCCTATGACGTCTGTGTGCTTACAGGTCTTATCCCAGTATTATTCCAACCTCATAGTGTGGAAATATGTATAAAACACAGGAAAATATACTTTTTAAGTGGATTTTAAGTGGCTTTGGGAGACATAATTCCAGGAGGGAAGTGTGGCTGTTGATAAATGATTCACTAGTGGGGATTAGGATACGCGTCACAGTGACAGGGTATGATTATCCCTTCAGACAGAAAGACAGTAGAATGTCAGTAGTATTTATACAATAATACAGTGCATGCATGTGTAGCACAGGAGGCTGCTGAGGGGAGGAGGGCTCATAATAATGGCCGGAAAGGAGCGAATGGAATGGCATCAAAACACCATGGAAACCAATGTGTTTGATATATTTGATACCATTCCACTGATTCCGTTCCAGTCATTAACATGAGCCCGTTCTCCCCAATTAAGGTGCCACCAACCTCCTGTGATGTGTAGAGGATTGTTGTAATAATATTCCTGTGCGTGAGGCCTTCTCAGTGCATTATACAACACTTGCTGCAGGGAGAGTTGGTCAAAGTGCTGAAATGCAACGTTGTTCCATTTTACACCATTCTCTAGAAATCAAGCTACGTTGTGAAAGCATAATTAGAGAAAAAATCTTTCTAAAAAAGTCCTCTGATGAAAACAGGAAAGGGTGATGAGAGATCAAAGCAATGCACCATGTTGTCAGGGAGATGCTTAATGATTCTCTTTGTATTTCTGCTCCCCCTAGTGTAGCTTGTACACAGCTGGAGATGGCTGGTGGGAAAGACTCCTCCTCAGCTCTCTCTGAGGTAAACGCCGCCGCCACCCCCACCACCAACTCACTACCATCATTTACCAGTAGCAGCAGCATGTCCAGAGTCCAGTGTTCCCAGTGTGCCAAAGCAGCAGGGCTGCCACAGCCCTGAGTCCTTTCCACACTGCACCCAGGCATTCCTCTCAAGCGTACACCCATGTGAACGTATCACAAGCAGCCTCAGGAGTCGGATGTTGAGGAGGAGCTGGAACAGCATCACACCCTGGATCTGGGAGCCTCGAAGCGCTGCTGGAAAAAACAAAAGCCACTCTGAATGGGAGGAGCGCCCAGAGACTCCAGTCACCCGATGACCCCACCAAGCCACAGAGGGGAGATTAGCTTTTTCCAAGACACTTTCCAAGAGCTTGTCTCAGGGCTCAGTATGGTCTGTTAGATCAGTTAGCTCTCAGTCCTCTGGCAGGAGGCTTTTCATAGGCGCCTCCATCTTGCTGCCAGCATCACTGGATGCCAAGCAGCTCCGAGCCATGCCACTACCCAGACTGCACCCCAGGAGGTGGTGGATGAGCCTGGAGGAGGTGCCACGGGCCCTTCACTCAATGCTTCCCCAAGAGGAAGACCAACATGGTTGGGGACGATGTAGATGAAGGTAGAGAAAACATCATCCCACAGCCGTTCTCTGGAGGTCAAAGAACCCAATCACTCCCTAGCAACCTCAGTGTTGAGGTAGAGAACACAATCTCTCTATACACCTCTGGACCCTCCACTGTGGCTGAACAGCTCAACATGGCCAGTGTTGTGACTGTGAGTGATATGAGTCTTGGAACAATGCTGGCCCATGTGAACTCACTGAAGGGAAGACTTACAGCCTCCCCAAGGGAGTCCCAGACACACAGAGAGATTCCCTTTAGATAATGGCCCTGGTGCGCTCCAGTGGAGGTCAGGGAGGGGGCCAGAAAGAGGTCCAGAGGTCAGAGGTAAGGTAGCCCGACCTGTGGAGATTCAGCCAGCTGCTCTCCATGAAGGCCCTAGAGTGAGGCAGCGCCTGTAGTCACATGGCCCTGGTGCACCCTGCTCACCCTGACTCAATTTCCACATGCTCTGCTGCTTAACAAAGGCCTGCATGTCACTGGTGGAGGGCTTTAGCCATGAGAGCCGGTCAGCGCGAGCTGGTCGCCAAGGTGGACGAGCTGGTCGCCAAGGTGGACAAGCTGGTCGCCAAGGTGGACGAGCTGGTCGCCAAGGTGGACGAGCTGGTTGCCAAGGTGGACGAGCTGGTCACTAAGGTGGACGAGCTGGTAACCAAGGTGGACGAGCTGGTAGCCAAGGTGACTAGTTGGTAGCCAAGGTGACGAGTTGGTAGCCAAGGTAGACGAGCTGGTCGCCAAGGTGGATGAGCTGGTCGCCAAGGTAGACGAGCTGGTAGCCAAGGTGGACGAGCTGGTAGCCAAGGTGGACGAGCTGGTAGCCAAGGTGATGAGCTGGAGGTGACGAGCTGGTAGCCAAGGTGATGAACTGGTAGCCAAGGTGACGAGCTGGTAGCCAAGGTGATGAACTGGTAGCCATGGTGATGAGCTGGAGGTGACGAGCTGGTAGCCAAGGTGACGAGCTGCTATCCAAGGTGGACGAGCTGGTAGCTAAGGTGGACGAGCTGGTAGCCAAGGTGACGAGCTGGTATCCAAGGTGACGAGCTGGTAGCCAAGGTGACGAGCTGGTAGCCCAGGTGATGAGCTGGTAGACAAGGTGACGAGCTGGTAGCCCAGGTGATGAGCTGGTAGCCAAGGTGACGAGCTGGTAGCCAAGGTGACGAGGTCGTCGTGAGTTATGTCTGCTTGCAACTGCTGAAACGGCTTCGGGCAGTTCCCCCGATGACACATCACTCTACCACCATGTCTGCTATTGTCAATACACTGAGTTGCTCAATTACAACACTCCCTTACAAGTAAACAGAACAACACGGTTGTCTTTCTGATTAGTGATTTCAAAGCCATACATTAGAGACATGGGTTTATTCGACTCAAACCAATGTGAAGTGCTGTGACATACCTTTGCCTTTTCTGAATCGTGATGACACTTTTAAAAGAGATTATATTCAGGCCTCTGACCAGAAAAGAATTCCCCTTAGGGTATATACACTGATATTACTTGATAAGTATACTTTTACAAATTGATAATGGGGTGTAATGTGTAGATAGACCTCTATTGGATCTGCATTATATTTGTATTCATTGTATTGAAATATTATTTTACACATGATACATATTATATGACAAAGAGCTCTAGACAAGTCAATGTGGAAGACAATAAATTATATTATGTGATACAGTCCATTGTGACCTCAATCTTTTTCATTTGCTGAATCCACCGTAGTTTATGAATCTTTGCACATGATCACTGAGTACTTTCCTGTTATTTAGGTAGTCAGCACTGTAACATATTAAAGGTTTAAAACGCTGCAACCTGATTATGGTCTCCTTTATTCTTCTGATAACAAATGGCTTACAATGTAAAGGTCCATTTCAATTTTCAATTATCAATTTCAAAATATTTCACGAATATTGTTTTCTTGTTCTCTAAAGCCAAGCCCCTTTCTGCATGAGTGAAGGGAGCTTACTTCATCTTTCTCATCATTTATACCAAAAACTCTCCTGGACCATGTTTGGTTGAATAACAATGTTTAATTATTTACTGTTTGGAAGCTGGAGAGTGTGTCTGCATGGTGTATTCTAACCTTGCCAGCCACAGACAGCGCTGTTTTTCACTGCAGCCACTAGCTAATGTTCCAGTTGTCCCTGCATGCACACCCAACTGATGGAAAGTGTTGTGGTGTGTTTCTCTAAACCTAGGTTTGTTTCACTTTCATTTACAGAAAAAATTAACCTGAAACTGTGGTAAGAAAATAGAGAAATGTGTCAGCACATGTCTCCAAGTAAACACGTTTCCTCCTTTTGTACAGTGCCTATAGTCAAAGTCTACACACCCTTCACAAAGTTTTCACATTTTACTACCTTAAAATTAAATCTAAACGAAATGTGAAACGAAATGTATTGAAATTCTTCCAAATAAATACCAAATTGAAAACTAAGATGTCTTGATTGCATGTTTATTCACACCCCAGAGTTAACACTTGGTGAAAGCAGTTTGGGCAACAATTACAGCTGTGAATCATTTTTAAGAAGATTTGATCAACTTTTCACAAATCGTAGGGCAACATACTGAATGCAGTCTCCGCTAACATGGGAACATTGCTTTAAAATTTAAATCACGCTGTAAAGCTGAACTTCTACAATACGTATTGAATAGAGACCTAAGGCACTTTTTACCTTGGCTTTGCTCCTTTCATATTTCCTTCGATCCTGACAAACTCCCCAGTCCCTGCCAGTGGCAAGCATACCCATAACATGATGCTGCCACCAAATACTTAGTGTTTTACAACATTTCATTCACCACATTACTAACCTGTATGACAACTTGAAAAGAAGGAAGCCCTAAATCCACATTCTGTTTGCAACAAGGCCCTTAAGTAATTCTGCAAGACAACATGGCAAAGAAATGTAATTTTTTGCCTAAATTAAAAACTTGAATATAACACATCACAAAGTGAAACGCTCTGTATTTGGTGGCAGCATCATGGTATGGGTATGCTTGTCACCGGCAGGGACTGGAGAGTTTGTCAGGATCAGGATTCCACCAGGTATTAACTCTGGGGTGTGAAGACATATGCAATCAAGACATCTTTGTTTGAATATAATTTTTCTTTCACTTTCAAAATGTGGAGTAGGTTGTGTAGATCGTTTGGGGGGAAAAAATCCACTTTAATCCCTCTTTAGATTTAATATTAAGGCAGAACATTTTGAAGACCGCAATGCTATCATAAATAAGACAAACTAAATGCATATTCCTATCAATAAATGTTAAAAATCAAGGATGAGCACATGCTTGAAAGAAGCTCCATTCACACACAATTAATCAGTACTGCTGCAAACTGCTTAAATGATTAAAAAATATATATATATGTAAATATATATATGTAAATTAAGCTATTGAATGTATAGTATTGGATTTATAAACCAAGAAAGCTTACATACAGAAAATGCTGATTAAGTGCTTCAATTAAGCCTGCACCAGAAATAGACAACATTGATTTAACAATTTAGATTTTAGGAACTTGACCTTAGGCAACAGTTGTACTATGTGCCTATTGATAGATAGGTGTCTAGCATCTGCCTAAAGGGAAGTGGAAACTATTAAAGACACTTTCACTCGCACATCTGTTGTCCTTCGTTCCATCAGCCTGTTGTTTTCATGTTTTCACATGAACATTTTATCGTTCTTAGTACTCCTTTTATTTTACAGTAAGAGAGAACTGAACCGTGAGAACTTATCCACACAAAAACATTGATCTGAACAATACTGTCTCACATGATGGTAAGCATACCTTTCATATGGTAATACATGTAATATGGTAATACATGTAATATAGCAATACATGTAATATGGTAATACATGTAATATAGAATATAGTAATACATGTAATATGGTAATACTTGTAATATGGTAATACATGTAATATGGTAATATGGTAATACATGTAATATGGTAATACATGTAATATGGTAATATGGTAATACATGTAATATGGTAATATGGGAATACATGTAATATGGTAATATGGTAATACATGTAATATGGTAATACATGTAATATGGTAATATGGTAATACATGTAATATGGTAATACATTTCATGTGGTAATATATTTCATATGGTAATATATTTAATATGGTAATATATTCCATATGATAATACAATTCATATAGGGTGTAGCATGCACATCCATTGTGCAAGGATTAAAAAAAGATTGATGAAAATGAAGAAACTGGGGATGAACCCCTAAACTGGGGATTAATCTCTAAACTGGGGATTAACCTCTAAACTGGGGATTAACCTCTAAACTGGGGATTAACCTCTAAACTGGGGATTAATCTCTAAACTGGGGATGAACCTCTAAACTGGGGATTAATCTCTAAACTGGGGATGAACCTCTAAACTGGGGATTAACCTCTAAACTGGGGATTAACCTCTAAACTGGGGATTAACTCTAAACTGGGGATTAACCTCTAAACTGGGGATTAACCTCTGTCTCTAACATCTAAGCTAACATGATGGTCATACCATGGATCATTTAGTTATTTAATTTGGGATTTTAGGACCCCTTTAAGGTATAAATTCAATAACATTGAATTTGGCCTTTTCTACTACAGAGACGCATTGAATCAGACATCTAAAAATAAATAAGCAATGAAGTTTTGAAGAGTCTGTCCTATATCTAGGAGATACAAGAAAGCTCAGGAAACATTTTTGTTTTCTGGACACATATTTAACCTCTTATTTATGGTTTATGAGAGGCGACATGCAAATAAGACTCGTTATCATTACCCCTCTAGGAATAACACTGTCCTGTTCCCCCAGAGGTCAGATTGTGTTATCATTATCCCTCTAGAAATAACACTGTCCTGTTCCCCCAGAGGTCAGAGTGTGTTATCATTACCCCTCTAGAAATAACACTGTCCTGTTCCCCCAGAGGTCAGAGTGTGTTATCATTACCCCTCTAGGAATAACCCTGTCCTGTTCCCCCAGAGGTCACAGTGTGCTATCATTACCCCTCTAGGAATAACACTGTCCTGTTCCCCCAGAGGTCAGAGTGTGTTATCATTACCCCTCTAGGAATAACACTGTCCTGTTCCCCCAGAGGTCAGAGTGTGTTATCATTACCCCTCTAGGAATAACACTGTCCTGTTCCCCCAGAGGTCAGAGTGTGTTATCATTACCCCTCTAGGAATAACACTGTCCTGTTCCCCCAGAGGTCAGAGTGTGTTATCATTACCCCTCTAGAAATAACACTGTCCTGTTCCCCCAGAGGTCAGAGTGTGTTATCATTACCCCTCTAGGAATAACACTGTCCTGTTCCCCCAGAGGTCAGAGTGTACATCTTTCCACGTGTGTGGGGTGATACTGCTGGGCCTGTGGTGCTCCTCTGTGCTGGAAGCTGGAAGCTGGTACCCCAAAACCCTACCCTGTGACGTCACCCTGGCCAGCAACAACACCATGGTAAACGTAGATTGCACTGAGAGAGGACTTCTAGAGGTCCCAAAGGACATCCCCAGAAACACCACCAACCTGACCCTCACCATCAACCACATCCCTCACATTAACTCAACGTCCTTCCAGGGCCTGGAGAACCTCACCGAGATCGACATGCGCTGTAACTGCGTGCCCATCAAGATCGGCCCCAAGGACCGCATGTGCACAGAGAGTGTGACTATCAAGACGAACACCTTCAAAGACCTGAGGAATCTGAAGGCTCTGTATTTGGATGGGAATCAGCTTTCCACCATCCCAGAGGGTCTCCCTCCGAACCTCATTCTGCTCAGTCTAGAGGTGAACAAAATATATACCATTCTGAAAAGGAACCTCTCTGACATCACTAACGTACAGATTCTTTACCTGGGTCAAAATTGTTACTATCGTAACCCATGTAATGTTTCCTATCAAATTGAGGAGGGAGCATTTTTACAGCTTGGTAACATGACTCTCCTATCCCTCAAGTCAAATAACTTATCCTACATTCCCCCAAGATTACCGACAAGTCTCAGAGAGTTGTATCTCTATAATAACAAGATTGAAATGGTTACTGACAAAGATTTTCATAACCTAACCCAATTGGAGATACTTGACCTGAGCGGAAACTGCCCGCGCTGTTACAATGCACCGTTTCCTTGTATTCCGTGTCCTAACAATTCCCTTCAGATAGACACAAACACCTTTAAAACATTGACCAAACTGAGGATACTACGCCTGCATAGTAACTCCCTCACGTATGTGCTTAGAGAGTGGTTTCAGAACTGTAAAGAGCTGCGAGTACTTGATCTCTCAACAAACTTTTTAGCTCGAGAGATAGCGTTTACTTACTTCCCACGAGCTCTACCCAACCTGGAAGAACTGGACCTGTCTTTTAACTACGAGCTGCAGAGGTATCCAGCTACACTGCACCTTAGTTCCTCATTTTCCTCCCTGAAATCCTTGAAAGTACTCCGCATCAGGGCCTTCGTCTTCCAGCAACTCACCCTCGAAGACATCAGCCCACTGATTCATCTAAAGAACCTGGAGGTCATTGACTTGGGCACCAACTTCATCAAAATAACCAACCTCAGCATTCTAATGGAACTGAAAAGCTTCAAAATAATAAATTTATCTGACAACAAAATATCATCCCCCTCTGAAAGTGGTCAGTCTGTTGCCTTTTCAGGAGGAGAAGCCATACATGGCTCCCCAATGTCAGATTCTGGGCATAACAGCAATGGAGAAGTGAGAGAGATTCATTATTTTAGATACGATGAGTACGCTCGCAGCTGCAAATACAAGGACAAGGAGGATGGGACGCTGAATTCATTCGTCAATACCCAGTGCAGCAAGTTTGGAAAAACCCTGGATATCAGCAGGAATAATATATTTTTCCTTCACTCCAGATTCTTGAACCTTGCTGACCTTAGATGCCTAAATCTCTCTGGAAATGCAATGAGCCAAAGTCTAAATGGGTCTGAGTTTACTTTCCTCACTAACTTACAGTATCTTGACTTCTCATTCAATCGTCTGGACCTTCTCTATTCCACAGCGTTTCAGGAACTGAGAAGTTTAGTTATCTTAGACATAAGCAACAACAATCATTACTTTGAATCAGAGGGTTTGACCCACATGCTTAATTTCACAAAAAATTTGACCAATCTGACGAGATTACTAATGAACTATAATAAGATTTCTACATCCACCAACACAGAGCTGGAGAGTCTCTCTCTGGAGGAGTTAGAGTTCAAAGGTAACCGTTTAGATATGCTTTGGAGAGATGGTGATACAAGATACATTGACTACTTCAAAAAACTGCTAAATCTGAGGGTCCTAGACATCTCTCACAACAACCTCAACTTCATCCCTCAGCAAGTCTTCCAAGGCCTGCCAGACAAACTCACTCATCTCTACATCAACAACAACAGATTGAAGATATTTAGTTGGGAGAAGCTCATTATTCTTCAGCACTTAGAGGTCTTAGATCTCAGTAGTAATAGCATATCAACAGTTCCCCCAGAGCTCTCCAACTGCACCAAATCTCTCAAGACTCTCCTCTTACGCAAAAATCAAATATCCAAACTCTCTGCGTATTTCCTCAAGGACGCCTTTAGTTTGAAGAATCTGGATCTCAGCTTCAATAACATTCAAAACATTGAGCAGACCAGCATCCCTGATGATGTTGTCGATCAAATGGACACGTTAGTCCTGAACAACAACAAGTTCATGTGCAACTGTAACGCCCTCATGTTTGTGATGTGGCTGAACCGCACCATGGTGAACATCCCCAGACTGGCCACCGCTGTGACCTGTGCTGCTCCAGGAGCCCAGAGGGGTCATCCGGTCATCTCCCTGGACCTAGAACTGCAGGCCTGCCAGCATAACTACCTATCCATCATCCTTTACATCCTACTCACATCCCTGGTGCTCAGCTTCATCGCCCTCTCCATCTCCAGCCACCTCTTCCTCTGGGACGTGTGGTACCTCTACCACTTCCTCCTGGCCAAGTTCAAAGGCTACAGACGCCTGTCCTCGCCGAGCACTGCCTACGACGCCTTCGTGGTATACGACAAGAAGGACCCGGAGGTATCTGAGTGGGTGCTGAAGGAGCTGCTTGTTCAGCTGGAGGACCAAGGGGACCACCCCTTACAGCTGTGTCTGGAGGAACGAGACTGGATCCCTGGCTGCCCCCTGATCGACAACCTGTCTCAGAGCATTCACCAGAGCAAGAGGACCGTGTTCATACTGACGAACAAGTACATCAAGAGCGGGGACTTCAAGACCGCATTCTACATGGCCCATCAGCGACTTATGGATGAGAGAGATGATGTGATTGTCTTGATTTTCCTGGAAAAAGTCCCCAGTCACTCAAAATACCTGAGACTCAGGAAGAGGTTGTATAGGCGGTCAGTGATGGAGTGGCCAACAAATCCTCAAGCGCAGCAATACTTTTGGTTTAGCCTAAGGAGTGTACTGGTAACAGACAGTCAAAAACAATACAGTAATCTCTTCAAGGAGACTCTTTGAAAAAGGACAAACACAATGATTTTTCACCATTTGTTAAGAATGCTTAGCATTGTCCTTTTTTGTGATTGTGTAATGATTGTGTAATCATTGGGTAATGTCATTAATGACAAAAAGAGGGAAGCAAACCAATGGAGAACTTCCTCAATTAATCTATGAAGATTCTGTTTGATTTAGCTCAGATGGCGGGATGGGAATCTGTGGCTATGGTGTCAGACAGTCAGAGACACTCAGAAACAATACAGTAATCTCTTCAAGAAGATTCTTTGAAATTTTACACTTAGAATACACCTTACCCACTGGGCACACACTGGTTGAATCAACGTTGTTTCCATGTCTTTTCATTGAAATGACATGACATGGAAACAAGATGGAATGGACGTTGAATTGACATCAGTGCCCAGTGGGTAGTGTTGATCTTTTAATGTGGTGATTGTTGTAAATTGTAAATTGTAAATTGTTGTTAAACGCTCTGATCACCTGTGATAATTAGCTATCTAGCACGCTCTAATCACCTGTGATAATTAGCTATCTAGCATGCTCTGATCACCTGTGACAATTATCTTAAAGATGGGTTTTAAGGTGTACCGTAAATGTAATGTATCTGGTTTTAAGGTCTACAGTAAATGTAATGTATCTGGTGAGAATGTTTAGATATGAATTTTCATCTCTAATACTGACTGATTATGTTTGCTGTACTGCAATGCTTATAAATATACTGTCTCAATCTCCTGTGCTGCGGAGAGTAAGGTAACAATACATTAATAAAATAATGATTCACAAAATGTTTAACTGATTCTGCCTTTAATCTCTTTATACATGCCATATGAAAGTATAAAAATGAATTAATTACAGAAAGTAGGAAGAAAATCAGAGGAGAACTTCCCTAATAACATGCCCCAACACTGACTACCCATAATCCACCTGATTGAGGCAAGCAACCAGCTTGATGAACACATCTGACTAACTATAGCTGCAAGGGGAATTTTAGTTGCACTTCAACGTGTGTTTGAGTAGAGGAGGAATTGAGTCATTACACAAGGGACTACATCGATGGAAACAAAAAGAAAACGAACCTCTGCAGTTTTATTAAACTGTTTTGCTAATTGGTAACTAAACTACCAGGCACAACTTATTTGAAAGGCTTTCAAAATATCACAAGGAATCAACGGTAAACAATATGGTAAGTTTGATTAATTGCAGTTATTATTAATATATGTAGGGTGTGTCTATTTAGCGTATTTAGGGTCTTTGCTTTTCGAAAGTGGAAAAATTGATAATGAAACATGAGAAAATAAGTTACTTTTTAAAGGGGAAGTAGTGATGTTTCACAATCACTACATTCACAAATGCCATTTCTATCTAGGCAAACATATTGTAGATAACTAGTATGCGGAAATTAGTAGTATGTCCTCCATCACAAATCTATTGCTATTGAGATATTGACCATAAGATGCATGCTTGTAGGCCAGCCCTTGATCTTTACTCTCAGCTCCATTACATTACACATAAGAGTCCTTGGGTGAAGGCGTCTTCTGTGGTGGGGGTGGGGGGGTGGTTGTTAAGAGCCCCGACGCTCAGTCTCGCCATTAACACGAATGGCAGTACGTTTTTGGAAGCATAAGGACCTTATCTTTGATATATGTGAGAAATAACATCCCACATGGCCAAATATCCACGTTACAGTACGTGTTTACAGAAGACAGACGGAAGACAGAGGGACCACCTGTGCTAATTAGCTATCTAGCACTCTCTGATCACCTGTGATAATTAGCTATCTAGCATGCTCTGATCACCTGTGATAATTAGCTATCTAGCATGCTCTGATCACCTGTGATATTTAGCTATCTAGCATGCTCTGATCACCTGTGATAATTAGTATTCCAACATACTCTGATCACCTGTGATAATTAGCTATCTAGCATGCTCTGATCACCTGTGATAATTAGCTATCTAGCATGCTCTGATCACCTGTGATAATTAGCTATCTAGCATGCTCTGATCACCTGTGATAATTATTATTCTAGCATACTCTGATCACCTGTGATTAATTAGCTATCTAGCATGCTCTGATCACCTGTGATAATTAGCTATCTAGCATGCTCTGATCACCTGTGATAATTAGCTATCTAGCACGCTCTGATCACCTGTGATAATTAGCTATCTAGCATGCTCTGGTCACCTGAGATAATTAGCTATCTAGCATGCTCTAGTCACCTGTGATAATTAGCTATCTAGCACGCTCGGATCACCTGTGATAATTAGCTATCTAGCACACTCTGATCACCTGTGATAATTAGCTATCTAGCATGCTCTAATCACCTGTGATAATTAGCTATCTAGCATGCTCTGATCACCTGTGATAATTAGCTATCTAGCATGCTCTGATCAACTGTGATAAATAGCTATCTAGCACGCTCTGATCACCTGTGATAATTAGCTATCTAGCATGCTCCAAATACCTGTGGTAAAGTGCTATATAGCATGCTCTGAACACCTGTGTGTAACAGAAGATGGCCACCAGAAATATGTTGTCACTGAAAAATACTGTCGGCTGAAACTGTGATAAAACAGTCTACAGTAAGTGTGTATTATGCATTTGTGAAATGATGTTGATGTGATATGAAAGTAAAGGGTGTTATGTACAGTTGAAGTCGGAAGTCTACATACACTTAGGTTGGAATCATTAAAACTTGTCTTTCAACCACTTCACAAATTTCTTGTTAACAAACTATAGTTTTGGCAAGTCGGTTAGGACATCTACTTTCTGCATGACACAAGTCATTTGGTTTCTCCTCTGAAGCAAATGGTAAAATAGATGCAGCTGGAGATTACGCAATAATTGCGACGGAGGACACCAACCGGAGCACCTGGTAAATGTAGTCTCTTATGGTCAATCTTCCTATGATATGCCTACAAATACGGCACAATGCTGCAGACACCTTGGGGAAACGACAGAAAGTGTAGGCTCATTCCTTGCGCATTCACAGCCATATAAGGAGACATTGGAACAAAGCGCATTCAAACTCTGGGGCATTTCCTGTTTGAAATTTCATCTTGGTTTCACCTGTAGCATCAGTTCTGTGGCACTCACAGATAATATCTTTGCAGATTTGGAAACGTCGGAGTGTTTTCTTTCCAAAGCTGTCAATTATATGCATAGTCGAGCATCTTTTCGTGACAAAATATCTTGTTTAAACCGGGAACGTTTTTTTATCCATAAATTAAAAGAGCGCCCCCTATATCCAAGAAGTTAAGAAAGAGAGGGTCCAGATTGTCTAGCCCAACTGATTTGTAGGGGTCCAGATTTTGCAGCTAAGTATGAACACCATGGGACCACGCAGCCGTCACACCGCTTGTAACGACCGTTGGTGGAAGAAGGTGAGGACCAAGATGCAGCGTGGTAAGTGTTCATCATTATTTGAATCAACTGAACACTAAATGCAACAAGGAACAAAAGAAACAACCGAAACAGATCCGTCAGGTGCAAAACACACTAAACAGAAAATATCTACCCACAAAACCCATGTGGGCAAGAGCTACCTAAGTATGGTTCTCAATCAGAGACAACGACAGACAGCTGTCCCTGATTGAGAACCATACCCAGCCAAAAACAAAGAAATAAAAAAACCCTAGTCACACCCTGGCCTAACCAAAATAGAGAACAAAAAGGGCACCACTGGACTGAGGGGCGCCTCTGGACCGAGGGGCGCCTCTGGACTCAGAGGCTGCGATTCTGGGCGGCTCTGGCGGCGCCGGCAGCGCCGGACAGGCGGGAGGCTCCGGCAGCTCCGGCCTGGAGGGAGACTCCGGCAGTTCCGGGCTGGAGGGAGACTCTGGCAGCTCTGGGCTGGAGGGAGACTCTGGAAGAAGGTGACGGAGAGACAGCTTGGTCCTTGGAGGAGGCACAGGATAGATCGGGCCGTGGAGGCGCACTGGAGGTCTCGAACTAAGGGCCTGCACAACCCGTCCTGGCTGGATGGTGATTTTCACCCGGCACGTGCGGGGCACAGGTACAGGACGCACTGGGCTGTGCAGACACACGGGAGACACAGTGCACAGCGCCGACGCAGGATATCCTGGCCCGAGGAGACGCACTGGAGGTCTGGAGAGCTGGGCTGGCACCATCTGTCCAGGCTGGATCCTCACCCTAGCCCGGCAGATGCGGGGAGCTGGGATGTAATGCACCGGGCTAAGAACACGTACTGGAGACACTGTGCGCTCCACCGCATAACACGGTGCCTGACCAGTACGATGCCCGCCATGGTAAGCACGTCTTGCAGAGCTGTAGCGCCGAGCTGACACATGACATGCAGGGCTAGGGAGGCGCACAGGAGGCCTGGTGCGTGGGGCTGGCACAGTCTTCACCAGATGGCTAGCACACACCTCAGGACGAGTATGGAGAGCTGACTCAGGTGACATCAAATCCCAGACACGCTCCGTCGGGCAGATGTCGTGCCTCATGCACCAACACAGCAACTCCCTCATTACTCTCAAAACCCATGTGGGCAAGAGCTACCTAAGTATGGTTCTCAATCAGAGACAATGACAGACAGCTGTCCCTGATTGAGAACCATACCTGGCCAAAAACAAAGAAATACAAAAACATAGAAAAAAGAACATAGAACACCCACCCTAGTCACACCCTGGCCTAACCAAAATAGAGAATAAAAGCATCTCTATGGTCAGGGCGTGACACCGCTCAGGAAGGGGACTCATTCTGTCTCCTAGAGATGAAAGTACTTTGGTGCGAAAAGTGCAAATCAATCCCAGACCTTGAGAAGATGCTGGAGGAAACAGGTACAAAAGTATCTATGTCCACAGTAAAACGAGTCCTATATCGACATAACCTGAAAGGCTACTCAGCAAGAAAGAAGCCATTCCAAAAGTGCCATAAAAAAGACAGACTACAGTTTGCAACTGCACATGGTGACAAAGAAGGTACTTTTTGGAAAAATGTCCTCTGGTCTGATGAAACAATAATAGAACTGTTTGGCCCTAATGACCATTGTTATGTTTGGAGGAAAAGGGGGGAGGCTTGCAAGCCAAAGAAAACCATCCCAACCGTGAAACACGGGGGTGGCCGCATCTTGTTGTGGGGGTGCTTTGCTAAAGAAGGGACTGGTGCACTTCACAAAATAGATGGCAACATGAGAGAGGAAAATTTAAGCAACATCTCAAGACATCAGTCAGGAAGTTAAAGCTTGGTTGCAAATGAGTCTTCCAAATGGACAATGACCCCAAGCATACTTCCAAAGTTGTGGCAAAATGGCTTAAAACTTCTTAGGGATGCAATCCCGTTAACGGGGTCGATATGACAACAGCCAGTGAAAGTGCAGGCCGCCAAATTCAAAATAACAGAAATCTCATAATTAAAATTCCTCAAACATTCATGTATCTTCTACCATTTTAAAGGTAATATTGTTGTTAATCCCACCACAGTGTCCCATTTCAAATAGGCTTTACAGCGAAAGCACCACAAACGATTATGTTAGGTGACCACAAACTCACAGAAAAACCCAGCCATTTTTCCAGCCAAAGAGAGGAGTCGCAAAAAGCACAAATAGAGATAAAATTAATCACTACCCTTTGATGATTTTCATCAGATGACACTCATAGGACTTCATGTTACACAATAAATGTATGTTTTGTTTGATAAAGTGCATGTTTATATAAAAACATCTCAGTATACATTGGCGCGTTACGTTCACTAGTTCCAAAAACATCCGGTGATATTGCAGAGAACCACATCATTTTACAGAAATACTCATTATAAATGTTGATGAAAATACAATTCTTAGACATGGAAATAGACCTCTCCTTTAATGCAACCGCTGTGTCCGATTTTTTTTTTACTTACGGAAAAAGCAAACCATGCAATAATCTGAGACAGCGCTCAGAAAAAATCTATATATATCCGCCATGTTGGAGTCAATGGAAATCACATTATAAATATTCCCTTACCTTTGATGATCTTCATCAGAATGCACTCCCAGGAATCACAGTTCCACAATAAATGCTTGATTGGTTCGATAATGTCCATTATTTATTTCCAAGTAGCTACTTTTGTTAGCGCGTTTAGTACATAAATCCAAACGCTCGTGCAGGTCCAGCCGAATGTCGAACGAAAACTTCAAAAAGTTATATTACAGGTCAAAGAAACTTGTCAAACTTAGTATAGAATCAATCTTTAGGATGTTGTTATCATACATCTTTAATAACATTCAAACCGGAGAATTCCTATTTTTGTAGGAAAGCCATGGACCGCAGGTCGCTATCATGTGAAATGCGCCTGACCAAGACCTGGCTCTCTGCCAAACCACTGACTCAAAGAGTTCCCATCCGGCTCCACAACACAGTAGAAGCCTCATTCAAGTTTCTAAAGACTGTTGACGTCTTGTGGAAGCCCTAGGAAGTGCAACTTGATCCATATCCCACTGTGTATTCAATAGGGGCTGGGTTGAAAATCGACCAACCTCAGATTTCCCACTTCCTGTTTGGATTCCTTCTCAGGATTTTGCCTGCCATATGAGTTCTGTTATACTCACAGACATCATTCAAACAGTTTTCTATCCAATACTAATAATAATATGCATATATTAGCAACTGGGACTGAGGAGCAGGCCGTTTCCTCTGGGCACCTCTGGGCACCTTTCATCCAAGCTACTCAATACTGCCCCTGCAGCCATAAGAAGTTTTTAAGGACAACAAAGTCCAGGTATTGGAGTGGCCATCACAAAGCCCTGACCTCAATCCAATAGAACATTTGTGGGCAGAACTGAAAAAGTGTGTGCGAGCAAGGTGGCCTACAAACCTGACTTGGTTACACCAGCTCTGTCAGGAGGAATGACATTTCACATTCTTAAAATAAAGTGGTGATCCTAACTGACCTACGACAGGGAATTTGTACTAGGGTTAAATGTCAGGAATTGTTAAAAAACTGAGTTTAAATGTATTTGGCTGAGGTGTATGTAAACTTCTGACTTCAACTGCATCTAGAACTGTATCGCAATTGATAATTGATTCACTTTCAGATGGAGTATATGGCTGTTTTTTCTACGAGAGCCAGTCTACCTCTGAAAATATAATACCTTATAAGGTCCTTGGATTTCAAGGAGTAATGGTATGCTCCTTAAGAGTACATCTTGGGCTACTTGTTGGTCTACTCCACACAGAGGAGGCTGGCAGACATTCCATTTATTCCATTTCAGCCATTAATATGAGCCCATCCTCCTATAGCTCCTCCAACCAGCCTCCTCTGACTCCACGTTAGTTAGACATCTCATCATGAATCATTAGTCTTTCATTAATCTGTCATTATATTTCCATCCTCACACTTTTGTACTTTATATTTCCAGGCTGCTACCACCTGCTGGTTACAGTTGGCATCATTGTTCCTGTGTCACTTCCTGGTCATAAATACCTCATGTACCTTATGGATGCCATGGCAGTTTCCATGTGACATTCAGGTGGTCAATACTACTAAATCCACAGATGACATCATCTTCAATTGTCAGGAGCGTCGACTGAGAAAGGTACCTGATGGCATCACCAGGAATGTGACTGTGCTGGACCTATCAGAAAACAACATCCAGAATGTATCTCATCAATCATTTTCTAACCTGGAGAACTTGACCATTCTCAATCTCAACTGGGTCAACAAAAACCATATAAGTCACATTGCTGAAGATGCCTTCCAAAATCTGACAAACCTGCAGGACCTAAGGCTTAATGGAAATGGCCTAATTGAAATTCCACAAAACCTCCCACTCAGCCTGGAAATACTCATGCTGGACAATAACAAAATCAATTTCTTGAATATGAGCTACCTCTCTGGTATAACACATGTGAAGGAGCTCTTCTTATCCAAAAACTGCTTCTACTGGAATCCTTGTGAGAATAATTTTACTATAAGAAATGGCACATTCTCAGCATTGATTAACTTAGAAGTTTTGACATTGGCCTTTAATAATTTAACTCAAGTTCCAAAAGAACTTCCCAGTTCTTTAAAAACATTATGGCTTGAATCTAACAAGATACAGTATATTGATAAGGATGATTTCTATGGACTAACCCATCTAAAAACCCTTGAATTACAGGGAAACTGTCCACGATGCTCCAATGCTCCATTTCCGTGTGTCCCCTGTCCCAATATTTTCCTAGATATTCATCCTCATGCATTTCATGGCCTTACAGAGTTACAGACACTGCACCTAGCAGGGAACTCACTCAGTTTCATCAAGAACTCCTGGTTTGAGAGTTTAAACAATCTTAAACAACTGTTCCTCTCTTATAATTTCTTGTCTAAGGCTATGACTGAAGGAACATTTTTTAGCTATCTACCAAAGCTAGAAGTTATGGATTTTTCATTCAATTATGATTTGTTAGCCTACCCTGACACCCTACTGCTTTCAAGACAGTTTTCTAAATTGGTGTCACTTAGAACACTACATATAGCAGGTTATGTTTTTAAAGAAATCCAGTCAGATACTCTCAGCCCTCTCCATCATCTAAAAAATCTGTCAGCATTAAACATGGGAATTAATTTCATTGTTCGCTCTAATTCTACCATATTCAGAAAATTCTCACACTTGAAACTAATATACCTCGCAGAAAATAGGCTGTATCCAGTTTCAGTGAGCGATTCACCAGGCCGTGTCTTAGGAAGCAATTCAAAGTCGGAGCTGCACAAGTCACCTCTCACTAGTCACTATTCACATTCAATGGATTTTTCCTTTGAGTTAAAACACGGCCTTGTGAAGCAAGAGTGCTTTGACTCTGGTCGAGTGCTGGTCCTTAGTTCAAATAATATCTTCTTTATTTCTCCAAAGCAATTTGAGGGCTATGGTGACATTGCATGTCTGAACCTATCAAGAAATGGATTTTCTGCAGCACTGAATGGGACAGAGTTCACAACGTTACCAGCCCTAACATATCTGGACCTGTCCTTTAACAAGATTGACCTGGCCTATAACAATGCATTTAAGGAATTACACAAACTACAAGTTTTAGACCTAAGCTACAACAGCCACTATTTTGAAGTGTCAGGTGTGACACATAATTTAAATTTCTTGACAAATCTACCGGCTTTGAAAGTACTGAATATGTCAAACAATAACATTTTTACATTAACAACTAAGCAGATGACAAGCGCATCTTTGAAAGAACTTCAATTTCAACACAATTTGTTGGCCACATTATGGAAAGAGAGGGACGGATCATACAACAGACTTTTTAAAAACCTGGTGAATTTAACCTATCTGGATATATCCTTCAACAGCATTGAGAAGATTCCATCAACAGTGTATGAAAACTTACCGTATACCCTTCAGAAACTATGCATTAGTCATAATTTACTCACCCATTTTGATTGGGATAAACTGGCTAGTTTCCAACAACTGAATAGTCTGGATCTAAGCTATAATTCTTTATATCACATGTCAGCAAATCTCTCAAACTTCACAAATGCACTTCAGATGCTTGACTTGAGCTACAATCAGATTGCTCAACTCTCTGATGGATTTCTTAAGGGTGCTCACAACCTTCAATTACTTGACCTCAGCCACAACCAACTGACTATCGTCAACGAGACCACCTTCCTATCGGGCCCTGAAAACTACATGAAAACCTTGTCCTTGCAAGGTAATCCATTCCAGTGTACCTGTGACTTACTCGACTTCATCCTGTGGAATAAAGATAACAAAGACGTAGAGATCCCCGGACTGGCCACTGAGTTGATCTGCAA
This sequence comes from Oncorhynchus kisutch, assembly GCF_002021735.2. Classification (NCBI taxonomy): domain Eukaryota; kingdom Metazoa; phylum Chordata; class Actinopteri; order Salmoniformes; family Salmonidae; genus Oncorhynchus; species Oncorhynchus kisutch. The sequence goes on along the minus strand of NC_034175.2, from coordinate 71,442,889 downwards.
CATGCCAGCCGAAACGAGAGGCCAACCAGTGATACTGTTTGACATTGAAGAATGTGTCAATGACATCAATGCCTTCCTGATTTACTCCCTCTCTGCTTCCTTGATCATGCTCACCATGGTCATCACCATGGCAGCTCATATGTTTTATTGGGATGCTTCCTATATTCTATACTACCTGAGGGCGAAGCTAAAGGGCTACCATTCCTTTGGGTCCGCAACAACAAACAATCTCTATGGTGCCTTTGTTACCTACGACACCAGAGACCTGTGGGTGTCAGACTGGGTGCTGAACCACCTGCGGGTGCAGCTGGAGGAGAGGCAGGAGAGACACCTGCCTCTCTGTTTGGAGGAGAGAGACTGGGTCCCAGGAGTCCCCCTGATAGACAACCTCACCCACAGCATCCGACAGAGCCGCAAGACCGTTTTTGTGCTGACCGAGGCATATGTCAGGACCGGGACCTTCAGGATGGCTGTGTACCTGGCCCACCAGAGGCTGCTGGATGAAAACATGGACGTGATCGTGCTGGTTCTCCTGGAACCTGTACTGCAGCATTCTCACTTCCTCCGTCTGCGGCGTCGTCTGTGTGGGAAGAGTGTTCTGGAATGGACCCGGACTGCAGCCGCAGAACCCTGGTTCTGGCAGTGCCTGAGGAACGCTGTCAGGTTAGACAACCAGGTGATGTACAACCAGATGTACTCCAGGTACTTCACCAATAAGTAGAGCACAGGTCAGACCAGAGACTCAAGAGGGACCAGGTAGCTTTCGCACACAAATAGACTGAGCAGTTAAACACAACAACTGCAATCCCTTTTAACAATTTATTTTTATATCCCTTTATGATTGGATGATTCTGTACATCTGAAATCAACAATATGTAAATAAATGTTCTATTCATTGCTTTAATGCCAAACAGGGGGGGGGGTATTGGGTTGTGGTGTCAGCCGGTCAGTGGCACTTATGGTATGTGACAGATAATAAAGACATAATTTTCAAAAATTGTGACAATAAAGACAACATTTTCAGAAATTGTTATGACTCATTATTTTATTATATGAATTATCATTTCAAAAGATCACAAATTCAAAACACTGTATAGGGAATCTCTTTGAACTACACAGACAGTCACAGCACCAGTGTGCCTTACGATCATGGAAAATGTATTATCTAAAATGTAGTCAACGAAGTAGGGATCAACTAGTAGTCTTACTATGTTTCTGATGCAAAACAATGAAGTCAGGGTTACCATCTGATGTAATACTGTGTTAATCCACGGGATGTCATTATTGACACAATCACGAAGAGTTACCGGTTTACACTGAACTGGTTGGGGTTGGCAGCAATGCTCTGAAATGGTGCCCTAAATCAAATGAGATTAAAAAAAAAATTGTTGTCCAATACGATAAACAAATAAAACCACAACTATTATTTGTGCTCTCTCTCTCTCGCTTGTAAAGATGACGTAATATATATTTTCCCTAACCAAGTTGTGCAAGAGAGTGAAGGGACGTGACGTCATGCTGAAAATTAGCATATTGCGGAGTATAATAGACTCTGATTGACCAACCCGCCTTCACTTGTGTTCGCGCCATCTGGATTGAGACTCATTTGTATCCAATACACCTCCGGTGAGTGCGCAAACAAATTATTTTTTGTCGTAGGGCCTACATAGCATGTTTAACCAACTAGGTTAACTTCACAGCCAAGTAGTATGTTCTGTCGTGTAGGCTATAAATGGTCCAACCGCTGCAGTAGCCTTAAGCATAAATGCTTAATCAATATAATATATTGCTCAATGTATTTCTAGATGTATAAGTCCTATTCAATAATGTAATTGTTTGTTCGATCACTTGAAGTTGGTACCCTAGTAAGTGTTTTGAGTTAAACTTATCAATAGTGTGGATGTTCTAACGTAGGCTACAATGTTGCCTACAAATATTATCATGTCTTGATTTAGGATGTGCTACAATGTCAATATGACAAAGCAAATGTGCAAATGCTGACCATTGATGGTCGATGCCACTAGTTAGCCTCAAGCCTGTTTTGCGATGCTGCCAAGCAGGGCGGTGGTTAAGACTACTTCGCCTGCAGATAGCTCTCACAGAATGGCACAATGCTGTTCTCCAGATTTGTCGCCAGTCATGAGAACACGTGCCCATAGAATAAATTGCATAAAACAATGCAATTTTACGTTGCTTTTGTAAATCTAGGAAAGTAATGGACTAGGTTGTATCTACTCGAATTTAGATGTGGGCTGCTTGCCCTGCCAGGGGGAATGAAAGCATTTAATCTTACCCCCACCCCACCCCAACACATGTGCTGTAGGGGATTGTGCTCTTTGTCTGCATTTTGGGTTTAATTTGAATGTATGGGCCTATTAAGAGTAACTATGATGGAAGCTGTGCTAAATTGTGTGCAAGGCCCATATGGTTTCATAGACCAGGTTTTGTTCATATTTGCCAATCTGGAATAAATTCTTGCTTTCTCTTTTCCATTGAAACCTAAATGTCTAATTCAGTTTCATCTGCTGTTTGACCAGATCCTCTGCAAAGATGTCTGACAAGCCAGATCTTGCAGAAGTCTCCAACTTTGACAAGACCAAGTTGAAGAAGACTGAAACGCAGGAGAAAAACCCCTTGCCCACCAAAGAAAGTATGTTTGGTTTATTCTACATCAAATGCTGATTTATCCTTTGAAATTGGTGTTTTACTGATAAGTTGAGACACTGTGCAAACATTAAGAACTAACCTGTTTTCACCTTCCTTGCAGCCATTGAACAGGAGAAGCAAGCAACAGCATGAAGCCCAAGCCTCCACTATGCACTGTACATTCCACGAGCATTGCCTTTATTTTCATCTCCTTTTAGCTGTATAACTGTAATCAACACCTAAGTTGCATTGTAATTGGACAAAAGCAGAAGCCTGTACAGCCTCCTCCCTTCCCCCCCTCCCTTCCCCCCCTCCCTTTTACATAAAGTCTGAAAGGAAACAACTACTGACTGGCAGTCTGACTAGGAGGATGTGTTGCTCGTCCCGACTCACTTCAGCGCTCTGTCACCTGTCCCTGCATCCAGCCACTTGTGGTTGTGATAGATCAGCCCACCAGGGACCCACACTTTTGACAGTCAGTGTAGTTCAGCTTCTGACCACCTATGAAATGCTTTCAAATCAAGGAGTTTTTTGTTACTTGTTCAATTGTTTTGTATAAGTTCAATTCTTGGAATGCACAAGTTTGTTTTGATATGCAATTAAAAAGAAATGTAACTGTTTGGTATTGTAATTTTCATTTTGAATATACTTGCATTTGTTTGAAGTGTCACATTGTACAGCTTGTTGTTCATTACAACTCTGCAAGTGTCTACCAAATTGTGGCTATTCTTTTAGACTACTGGAATTGCATCCTTTACTGCTGAATGGCTATGCAGTCACTGTTAATCAGAATCGAAGCGATGTGTTTCAAACTGCTGGAGTGGTGGCAGTTTAGTCATTTAAAATGCTTCTCCAGAGCAATTTCCTGTTAGCCTTAAACTGGCTAGGTGAGGCAACCCTATTTCAGTTAAGTGCAAAGGTGCTGCTAGAAAAGAGACTAGTACGTTTTTTTGTTGCCGGTGATGTGGCTTCACTGACGCACTAGTGGGCTTTGGTGCACTAAGTGGATGAGCCCTTGGCACAGTGCACACAACTGACCTAGAAAAGCACCATTGGCACACATCACAACTGGCTTAATGGCCTGCCTGCCCCAGCAAAACAATAAACCCTTGGTCTGGACTTGTGGTAGGAAAGCCACATTCTTAAAGGACTTATTACTTTAGTTGTGCTGGACTTGGGACATATTACAATGGCCAAAATGGTTCCCACAATAGTAATTGCATAGCTTCAGTTGTACTGGATGTTCTTGGGGGGGGGGGGGGCATATTGCAATGAAGTATTGTCTGAATACAACAATCCCCTATCATCCAACAGGCAATCAGTGTTTTGGCAATTTGTTCTCACAATTTCAAAAGATTAGCCACCAATGGAGATAGCTTAACACAGCTTTTACTAGTCATTAAACTCATCCCCATCCATAATTTGATACAGCTATCAGCAGGTGTATAGTTGGGTTAAGTGGATTGCTGTTAAACTGGTTAGTCAATGACTCTCCCACTGAAAGCGGCTGAGATCTCGAGTTTTCGATTTCCCCATTCTTCCTGGACACCATGGTTTCGTACCAGATTAATTTGGTCAGGTGCTTTTGCTGCGTTCAGAACTGGGAACTCTGAGAAATTCTACTTCTGTCCGTTCAAGAAAACTGAGCTCCTGGGGGGGGGGGGGGGGGCACGCTCTGACTGCCAAATCTCTTGAATGGTCACCCAAGTAACAAACTTGGGCATCATTCTAGAGCTCTGACCTGAAGATCACTGATGTCACAATTTGACCCCTGCCTCTTGAAAGCACTTTGGGGCAACAACCACCCAAGCCACTGCCTATTCACCCCGCTATCATCCAGAAGCTAAGGTCAGTACAGGTGCATCAAAGCAGGGACCGAGAGACAAAACAGCTTCTATCTCAAGGCCATCAGACTGTTAAACAGCCATCATTAACATTGAGTGGCGCCAAAAATACTGACTTAAATAAATCTCTAGCCACTTTAATAACGAAAAATTATCACTAGTCACTTAACAATGCCAAGTTATGTTTACATACCCTACATAACTCATATGTATATACTGTACTCTATACCATCTACTGCATCTTGCCTATGCCGTTCGGCCATCGCTCATCCACATATCAATATGTACATATTCTTCTTCATTCCTTTACACGTGTGTGTAAAAGGTAGTTGTGAAATTGTTAGATTACTTGTTAGATATTTCTCCATGGTCGGAACTAAAAGCACAAGGATTTCGCTACACTTGCATTAACATCTTCTAACCATGTGTATGTGACCATTAACATCTTCTAACCATGTGTATGTGACCATTAACATCGGCTAACCATGTGTATGTGACCATTAACATCTGCTAACCATGTGTATGTGACCATTAACATCTTCTAACCATGTGTATATGACCATTAACATCTGGTAACCATGTGTATGTGACCATTAACATCTGCTAACCATGTGTATGTGACCATTAACATCTGCTAACCGTGTGTATGTGACCATTAACATCTGCTAACCGTGTGTATGTGACCATTAACATCTGCTAACCATGTGACCATTAACATCTGCTAACCATGTGTATGTGACCATTAACATCTGGTAACCATGTGACCATTAACATCTACTTAACATCTGCTAACCATGTGTATGTGACCAATACAATTGGATTTGATTTGATGACAACTCCCAATGAGAAATGAAACGTACTGTAGAAACGTAATCATGCACAACATAGGCTGTGCTTACACAGGCAGCCTAATTCTGATCTTTTGCCCAAAGATTTTGCCCATATGATTAGTGAAAAGACCAGTTAGTGGCTAAAGATATAAATTTGTCTGCCTGTGTAATGTGGGAATTTTGACTCATCAACTCGGGCAGATTACAGCCTCTGCTAATGATGCCCCAAAGACACTGTCTACCCTCATCAAGCTGTACTGATGTTGTCCCCAAATACACTGTCCTCCCTCATCAAGCTGTAACTATGTCCCCAAATACACTGTCCTCCCTCATCAACTTGTAATCATGTCAAATCAAATTTATTTATATAGCCCTTCGTACATCAACTGATATCTCAAAGTGCTGTACAGAAACCCAGCCTAAAACCCCAAACAGCAAGCAATGCAGGTGTAGAAGCACGGTGGCTAGGAAAAACTCCCTAGAAAGGCCAAACCTAGGAAGAAACCTAGAGAGGAACCAGGCTATGTGGGGTGGCCAGTCCTCTTCAGGCTGTGCCGGGTGGAGATTGTAACAGAACATGGCCAAGATGTCCAAATGTTCATAAATGACCAGCATGGTCCAATAATAATAATCACAGGCAGAACAGTTGAAACTGGAGCAGCAGCACGGCCAGGTGGACTGGGGACAGAGAATTAGAGAGAGCATACTTAAATTCACACAGGACACCGGATAGGACATGAGAAGTACTCCAGATATAACAAACTGACCCTAGCCCCCGACACATAAACTACTGCAGCATAAATACTGGAGGCTGAGACAGGAGGGGTCAGGAGACACTCTGGCTCCATCCGAGGACACCCCCGGACAGGGCCAAACAGGAAGGATATAACCCCACCCACTTTGCCAAAGCACAGCCCCCACACCACTAGAGGGATATCTTCAACCACCAACTAACCATCCTGAGACAAGGCCAAGTATAGCCCACAAAGTTCTCCACCACGGCACAACCCAAGGGGGGGCGCCAACCCAGACAGGAAGATCACATCAGTGACTCAACCCAATCAAGTGACGCACCCCTCCTAGGGATGGTATGAAAGAGCCCTAGTAAGCCAGTGACTCAGCCCCTGTAATAGGGTTAGAGGCAGAGAATCCCAGTGGAAAGAGGGGAACCTGCCAGGCAGAGACAGCAAGGGCGGTTCGTTGCTCCAGAGCCTTTCCGTTCACCTTCACACTCCTGGGCCAGACTACACTCAATCATATGTCCCCAAAGACAGTGTCTGTCTCCCCTCATCAAGCTGTAATGATGTCCCCAAATACACTGTCTTCCCTCATCAAATTATAATGATGTCCTCAAAGACAGTGTCTGTCTTCCCTCATCATGCTGTAATGATGTTATATATTATTTCACCTTTATTTAATTAACCAAGCTAGTTGAGAACAAGTTCTCATTTGCAACTGCAACCTGGCCAAGATAAAGCAAAGCAGTTTGACACATAGAACAACACAGTTACACATGGAATTGACAAACATACAGTCAATAATACAGTAGAAAAAGTATAAAAACAGTGTGTGTAAATGAGGTGAGATAAGGGAGGTAATTACAATATAGCAATTAAACACTGGAATGGTAGATGTGCAGAAGATGAATGTGCAAGTAGAGATACTGGGGTGCAAAGGAGCAAGATAAAAAAAGAACAATTGTATGGGGATGAGGTAGTTGGATGGGCTATTTACAGACGGGCTATGTACAGGTGCAGTGATCTGTAAGCTGCTCTGACTGCTGGTGCTTAAAGTTAGAGAGGGAGATATGAGTCTCCAGCTTAATAAGTGGGTTTTGCAGTTTGTTCCAGTCATTGGCAGCAGAGAACTGGAAGGAAAGGCAGCCAAAGATGAATTGGCTTTGGGGGTGACCAGTGTGATATACCTGCTAGAGCGCGTGCTACGGGTGGGTGCTGATATGGTGACCAGTGAGCTGAGATAAGGCTGGGATTTACCTAGCAGAGACTTGTAGATGACCTGGAGCCAGTGGGTTTGGCGATGAGTATGAAGCGAGAACCAGCCAACGAGAGCATTCAGGTCGCAGTGGCGGGTAGTATATGGGGCTTTGGTGACAAAACGGATGGCACTGTGATAGACCGCATCCAATTTGTTGAGTAGAGTGTTGGAGGCTATTTTGTAAATGACATCGCCAAAGTCGAGGATTGGTAGGATGGTCAGTTTTACGAGGGTATGTTTGGCAGCATGAGTGAAGGATGCTTTGTTGCGAAATAGGAAGCTGATTCTAGATTTAATTTTGGAATGGAGATGCTGAATGTGAGTCTGGAAGGAGAGTTTACAGTCTAACCAGACACCTATGTCTGGTTAAACTGTCAAGCTGTAATGATGTCCCAAAACACAGTGTCTGTCTACCCTCATCACGCTGTAATGATGTCCCCAAACACAGTGTCTGTCTACCCTCATCATGCTGTAATGATGTCCCCAAACACAGAGTCTGTCTACCCTCATCATGCTGTAATGATGTCCCCAAACACAGTGTCTGTCTCCTCTCATCATGCTGTAATGATGTCCCCAAAGACAGTGTCTGTCTCCCCTCATCATGCTGTAATGATGTCCCCAAACACAGTGTCTGTCTCCCCTCATCATGCTGTAATGATGTCCCCAAACACAGTGTCTGTCTCCCCTCATCACGCTGTAATGATGTCCCCAAAGACAGTGTCTGTCTCCCCTCATCAAGCAGTAATGATGTCCCCAAACACAGTGTCTGTCTCCCCTCATTATGCTGTAATGATGTCCCTAAAGACAGTGTCTGTCTCCCCTCATCACGCAGTATTGATGTCCCCAAACACAGTGTCTGTCTCCCCTCATTATGCTGTAATGATGTCCCTAAAGACAGTGTCTGTCTCCCCTCATCATGATATTATCTCATGAAACCCCTCCCACCATGACTAAGGCCAGAACAACACATTGTTCTCTGACCTGGGTTTTATAGTGGAGGAGTCAATATCTTTTTTGGACAAGTCAGGAACATCCTGAGGCTGAGATGTCCCAGCCCCTCCCCACAGACTCTCAGCACAGAGTAGTATAGCATAACATAGAACAGTATAACCCAGCCCACTATAAAAACTCTGCACAGTCTTAACCAGCCCACTATAGTTATAACCTCAACACAGTCTGATCCAGCCCACTATCGTTATAACCTCAACACAGTCTGATCCAGCCCACTATAGTTATAACCTCAACACAGTCTGATCCAGCCCAGTATAGTTATAACCTCAACACAGTCTGATCCAGCCCACTATAGTTATATCTCAACACAGTCTGATCCAGCCCAGTATAGTTATAACCTCAACACAGTCTGATCCAGCCCACTATCGTTATAACCTCAACACAGTCTGATCCAGCCCACTATAGTTATAACCTCAACACAGTCTGATCCAGCCCAGTATAGTTATAACCTCAACACAGTCTGATCCAGCCCACTATAGTTATATCTCAACACAGTCTGATCCAGCCCAGTATAGTTATAACCTCAACACAGTCTGATCCAGCCCACTATAGTTATATCTCAACACAGTCTGATCCAGCCCACTATAGTTATAACCTCAACACAGTCTAAACCAGCCCACTATAGTTATAACCTCCACCTAGTCCCAACTGGCCCTGCCCAGCCCTGCCTAGTGTCGATCCCAGATCAGCCTATCACAGCCCTGCACAGTACGTCTTCCGTCCTCCGAGCTGCACTGGGCCATTGTTTAGTCAGTCTAGAAAGACAGGAGCAGGAGACCCCCCCCCCCTTCCCAGTCTGCCTCCAGCTGAGCTGCAGCTATCTCAGACAGTCATCTGACATAGGCACAATGAGAGGCTCCCCCTCCGCTGTCATCGCATCGTCCAACTCCCCAAACACTCCTTTGGACAAGACTACTGCATGTCTGAGTGTGGAGGAGGGAGTACTGTCTCCCCATGCAAGCTATTACACCCACCCACATACACACCCATACATGCACATACCCACCCACACATACCCACCCACATATACCCACCCACACACCCACACACATACACACACATACCCACCCACATATACCCACACACCCACACACATACCCACCCACACATACACATACACACACCCACACATACACACCCACCCACATACCCACACACACACACCCACACAAACAGAGATTGGGGTTTAATAAGGTAAGAGATATGAGCAGCCTGATAAAATACAGCACCAGGAAAGATGCCGACTTCTGCACTGTGGTCAAATACAGTGATGATGCATTCGATCTGCCTGTTGCATTACTTATTTAGGAGCTGGAGCAGTGTAGAAGGTTACACACTCCATTGAGCAGGCATTCACTATAGGTATTCCTACGGGAGGAAATGTTATGACACACACGGGCAGGCAGAGAGTGTCGTTTTCTGTGTCTACCGTGGCCGTGTGACGACCTGCTCTGTAATGAGGGGTGACGGGTACACAGGTGACCGCTACCTGAACCTAATCCAAGGTGACAAGCGCTGGCAGACAGCCTCTAGGTCACGTGCTAACGCAGGTGCGGCCTCTGTGCTGTAAAGGGAAATACAAACAAGTTTGAACTCTCCTCTTTGTGCCCGAATTGATTCGGGTTTCTTACAGTCAAGCTATATGCTCGTGTCAAATCCAGTTGGAGAATCTGGATATAAGTGTCTTCTTCTCATCTGCTGATTCTGTCAACAGTGACATCATCTTCCTCTGTGGATATTCATGTGACCCAATCAATGCATCTGTCTCGTATTGATTAAGTATACGTTGGGAGACTGTGACACAAATACACAGAAACGTCACTATGTTGATGTCTTTACTGGCAACAGATTATAGTCCGACGTCAGATAATGACTGACCGGTACAAAATGGAAAGCTCAGTGTTTTTGCTGAGTATAAGAGTTTTACTCTTATTTAACTCTTACTGTTATTGCTCTGATTTTTCAAAGCCTGTGTTTAGAGGAGTCGGAGTGGGTGTGTCCTTTCTCCTCAGGCACAAGACAGATGATAATTGCCCCCATTGGCAGATATACTGTGATGCATCTAGTCTCTGTGAATGGAGGAGTCTGCTAAGGCCTGGCCCCTGGCCATCTGCTAGCTGAAGGGGTGAGTGTGGAGCAGCATTAGTGGACTTGTTTAGTGGCTGAGAAAAAAATAGGTCCTTTGTGTCCTACCTTCTCTGGGCTGCATCTTCTCTCTCTCTTTCTCTCTCTCATTCTCTCATTCTCTCTCGTTCTCTTTCTCTCTCTCCTTCTCTCACCCTTTCTGTCTGTCTCTCTCTCTCTCTCTCTCGTTCTCTCTCTTTCTCTCTCTTTCTCTCATTCTCTCTCTCTCTCTCTCTCTCTCTCTCTCTCTCTCTCTCTCTCTCTCTCTCTCTCTCTCTCTCTCTCTCTCTCTCTCTCTCTCTCTCACTCTTTCTCTCTCTCTCTCTCTCTCAATTAAATTTTAAGGGGTTTTATTGGCACGAGAAACAGGTAGCCTAGTGGTTATAGCATTGGACTAGTAACCGAAAGGTTGCAAGATTGAATCCCTGAGCTGACAAGGTAAAAATCTGTTGTTCTGCACCTGAACAAGGCAGTTAACCCACTGTTCCTAGGCCGTCATTGAAAATAATGAGTTGTTCTTAAACTGACTTGCCTAGTTAAATAAAGTTTTTAATATATATATATATATATGTTAACATTGCCAAAGCAAGTGAAATAGATAACAAATAAAAGTGAAATAAACAATACAAAATGAACAGTAAACATTACACTCAAAAAAGTTCCCAAAAAATAAAGACACTTCAAATGTCATATTATGTCTATATACTGTGTTGTAATGATGTGCAAATAGTTAAAGTACAAAAGGGAAAATAAACATGGGTTGTAATTGCAACTGTGTTTGTTCTTCACTGGTTGCACTTTTCTTGTGGCAACAGGTCACAAATGTAGCTGTTGTGGTGGCACACTGTGGTATTTCCCCCAGTAGATATGGGAGTTTATCAAAATTGGATTTGTTTTCAAATTCTTTGTGGGTCTGTGTCATCTGAGGGAAATATGTGTCTCTAATATGGTTATACATTTGGCAGGAGGTTAGGAAGTGCCGCTCAGTTTCCACCTCATTTTGTGAGCAGTGTGCACATAGCCTGTCTTCTCTTGAGAGTCAGGTCTGTCTACAGTGACCGCTCAGTAGCAACGCTTTCCTTCATTTTGGGTCAGTTACAGTGGCCAGGTATTCTGCCACTGTGTACCCTCTGTTTAGGGTCAGTCACAGTGGCCAGGTATTCTGCCACTGTGTACCCTCTGTTTAGGGTCAGTCACAGTGGCCAGGTATTCTGCCACTGTGTACCCTCTGTTTAGGGTCAGTCACAGTGGCCAGGTATTCTGCCACTGTGTACCCTCTGTTTAGGGTCAGTCACAGTGGCCAGGTATTCTGCCACTGTGTACCCTCTGTTTAGGGTCAGTCACAGTGGCCAGGTATTCTGCCACTGTGTACCCTCTGTTTAGGGTCAGTCACAGTGGCCAGGTATTCTGCCACTGTGTACCCTCTGTTAAGGGTCAGTCACAGTGGCCAGGTATTCTGCCACTGTGTACCCTCTGTTTAGGGCCAAATAGCATTCTAGTTTGCTCTGTTTTTTGTAAATTCTTTCCAATGTGTCAAGTAAATATCTTTTCTTGTGATTTCTCGTGATTCTTTTCTCGTGATTTGGTTGCGTCTAATTGTGTTGCTGTCCTGGAGCTCTGTGGGGTCTGTTTGTGTTTGTGAACAGATCCCCAGGACCAGCTTGCTTAGAGGGCTCTTCTCCAGGTTCATTTCTCTGTAGGACATGGCTTTTTTAAGGAAGGTTTGGGAATCACTTCCTTATAGGTGGTTGTAGAATTTAATGGCCCTTTTTTGGATTTTGATCATTAGCGGGTATCGGCCTAATTCTGCTCTGAATGCAGTAATTGATGTTTTACGTTGTACACAGAGGATATTTTTTGCAGAATTCTGCATGCAGAGTCTCAACAACAAAAAAATGGGACAAACGGTGTTTGTCCCATTTTGTGATTTCTCTGTTGGTGAGCGGACCCCAGACCTCACAACCATAAAAGGCAGTGGGTCCTATAACTGATTCAAGTATTTTTAGCCAGATTATAATTGGTATGTCAAATTTGAGGTTCCTTTCGATGGCATATAAGGCCCTTCTTGCCTTGTCTCTCAGATCGTTCACAGCTTTGTGGAAGCTACGTGTGGCGCTGATGTTTAGGCCGAGGTATGAATACAGTACCTTGCAAAAGTTTTCCTATTTTGTTACATTACAACCTGTCATTTAAATGGATTTTTATTTGGATTTCATGTAATGGACATAAACAAAACAGTCCAAATTGGTGAAGTGAAAAAATATATATATATATTGTGTCAAAAATTCTAAAACAATATTTTTTTTAAATGGAAAAGTGGTTGCGTGCATACAGTATGTATTCACCCACTTACTGTGAAGCCCCTAAATAAGATCTGGTGCAACCAATTACCTTCAGAAGTCACACAATTAGTTAAATAAAGTCCACCTGTGTGCAATCTAAGTGTTACATGATCTGTCACATGATCTCAGTATATATACACCTGTTCTGAAAGAGGCCCAGAGTCTGCAACACAACTTAGCAAGGGGCACCACCAAGCAAGCGGGACAATGAAGACCAAGGAGCTCTCCAAAGGGGATACCACGTCAGCTACGGATGCTGCCACCCATCTGTGCCCTTCATTACCACTAATACATTTGACTAACTGCTCACTGTATCAAAACACTTTCCAAAGACAGAGAATTCTTCAAATAGCCCATGTCAATACTGGCCATGGCAATGTTGTGATTTTACTCATACAGTATGTGCCATTTGGCATTTCAATGACTACATATTCTACAATAACTTTTAGCTTTAGGTAAAGCTGATTCAGACCATTCTAAGAGTGAAGGATGATTTTATCTTGGCATCCAGGTATGGAGGGAATAAATGAGCCCATATAGTTAAAAGGTTGCTGCTTCTCAGTAAGAAATCTGCCCCAGAGTGCTCCTTCAGCCAACCCCAACAGGTAATAAACTGTTAGAATGTGCCCAATGGTGTCCAATGTCCATCCATTGAACAGCATCCACAAAAGGCTAATCCGTTGTAGTGTCGAACTAATAGGATTTTAAACTGACAGGGTAACGTAATCTCCCCCTCTGTCCTCTGGGCTCCTTCCCTCCCTCATCCTCTGATGTTTTCATGGACTTCTCTGGACCGTGATGTCATCGCCATTATGGTGTCTGCATCGTGGAGGACACACACACACACACACACACACACACACACACACACACACACACACACACACACACACACACACACACACACACACACACACACACACACACACACACACACACACACACACACACACACACACACACACACACACACATATATATATATATATATATAGAGAGGTGATTGTGATGAACGTGGCCCAAAGTGAGGGCCCAGAAGGCCATCTGCCAGTGTTGTGATGGGAAGGCACTTGCCTCTCTGCCTGCTGGACTGGCTGTGGGCTGCAGCTCAGCTCTCTCTCTGGGAGGAACACAGATGTCTTTGAGTCCCTGGGTGCCTCAGCCTGATCCTCATGACGGCTGGAGTGTAAATCTAATCAAGGGCTTTGAGAGTCAGGCCACATATGTACTAGATGCTGCAGTTACTGTAATATACTGTATTCTGTGTACCGTATTCCGGGTTCTGGGTTCCGAGTTCTGTATTCTCTATCCAGTAATGTAGGCATACTACCGTCTCAATTCTCATCTTCACAGAATTATAATTATTTGATGCTTCATAGCAGAGCATTTTAATTTGACTTGACAATATTCTTATTCTGAAAGTTTAGCATTAAAATAGTACAGAATGATTCAAAATCCACAACAAACTCTATCAGCCATCAAATACAATACACCCACAAACCATAAATAAATGAAATAGTACAATTCATTCATGTAAGGACATGCAGATACTTTCACCACCAGCACCAGCGAGTCATTTTCTGAACAGGAAACACTACTGGGTGACTGAGGGCTAGCTGGTTCCTACAGGAAGTTGCAGAAGCCACCAGAATAACTGCAGCTAGCAGCCTCTGTGGTGCTGAACACATCTCTGTCTCTGTGTTCAGCCTCGGAGCTGAATCGCCAGGTCCCTCTTTCTCTCTCTGTTTCCATGGTAGCAGACAGGTGCTTATGGCTCATAACACCCCCTGCCTCTTACAGAGACTGGTGCTGTTCACAATTCTAAATCAATGAGCTTTGGTTGTAAGGATACAAAGAAACAATTATGTCCTAAAGGAACCAAGAGAAAGCTGTTGGACCTTTGTTTTTCTGTATAAAAATATGGCTGATTCATCCATGGCTGACAAAATAAGATAATCATAATTCCGTCCACATTTCTCTGTTGGTGTTCCTTTCATCACTCAGAAAATGTGTTATAGGTCAGACACATACAAAGTCATCTATCATATTTAATCAAAATATTTGTCATATCACTGGTGGGCTTGAGAAATTGTTCTATTTCTGGCACAGATCTACTGAGAGCATGTTGCTCTATGGCCCATTTTCAGTAGCTCATTTGTCAGGAAGTTAGTTCCTCATTACTGATTAAGGTTCCTTTTTATGACTTGCAGTCAGTCAGCAGACAGGCACTCTGCTATTGGTCTTCACACAGCAGTCCTTCTTTACAGAGATGTCCCAAATAAACCAAAACAGATGATCAAGTGTGATCATACAGTGCTATATGCTTCAGGGAGACAATCAGTATTTATTAACCTAACAACTCTAACATCATATGACAAGATGTCCACTTAATTCATCATATTGTAGGACCATCTATGATTGTTTAAATATTCTGTCATTATAAATCGAATAACAATCGTATAAAGTAAGTTATTATGATTTGAATAGCAGATCATTTGTGAGGTCTTATGAACATAAATGGTCTCTGCATGAGCTGGCTGACACTTGTTCAGTTAGACAAGTCTCGTTTTTATTTTCAGACAAGCAGGTAACGAATCTTAAACAAGCCTTCAAGTGTCCCACAGCAAAAGTTAGCTTACATTCTGAGAATGGTAGGAACTGGAGCATTAAAATAGGGGGAGGGGTGACTTCCTCTTTTTTTTTTAAACAGTAGTAGACTATTTTGACAATACTTTCCCAAGTGGCCTGCGTGAACATTTCTATGAGAAACAGTGACACATACTATGAATGACCTAAAATGATGAATCTCACATGAGTCTTTCACAGTCAGGCCAAGCCATGCTGTACTGTGTATTAGGCTAATAGTAGGTCTACTATTGAAACAGAGGCTGTCAACTGAGTCAGAACAGACGTTTTTAACACCAAAACAAATAGGATGTTCTAAGTCCACAACAATAACCACATCAGGGCACCACTTCTGAGGTCTGGGAAAAATCTAAGACATTTTTTTGTGTAGTTTTGAGTGTAGTAACTCTTTAACTCAATGTGTTTCTGTAGCGCAGGCACCTAGCGCTGTTGTTTGGTTAGCTGTGTTGCTGTAGTACAGGCACCTAGCGCTGTTATTTGGTTAGCAGTGTTTTTGTAGTACAGGCACCTAGCTCTGTTGTTTGGTTAGCAGTGTTTCTGTAGCGCAGGCACCTAGCGCTGTTGTTTGGTTAGCTGTGTTTCTGTAGTACAGACACCTAGCACTGTTGTTTGGTTAGCAGTGTTTCTGTAGTACAGGTACCTAGCGCTGTTGTTTGGTTAGCAGTGTTTCTGTAGTGCAGGCACCTAGCGCTGTTGTTTGGTTAGTTGTGCTTCTGTAGCACAGGCACCTAGCGCTGTTGTTTGGTTAGTTGTGCTTCTGTAGCACAGGCACCTAGCGCTGTTGTTTGGTTAGCTGTGTTTCTGTAGCACATGAGATGGAGTTTGAAAAACAAATGGCCACTGGACTGATGCAAATAATCATGATATCATTCAGCCAGGTAAGCATAGCCTACTTTGTCGCTAGTTAACATTTAATTGAGAAGGTTTTTGGGAAAGCCTTTCCATCTATCAGAAGCCAGTTAGGCCTATCACTAGCATCACTATATCTTGTTCTATATCCTGTTCTATATTCTATATCCTATCCTATATATCCACTATATCCTGTTGTTTGAAACGTGGACATTTACTTCATATTATGATGCATGTCTTAGGTAGCCTATTGCCAAAATCCCACTGAAAATGTGAAGAAATAATAGTTGATCACTGGCTCCCGAGTGGCACAGTGGTCTAAGGCACTGCATCGCAGTGCTAGGGGCATCACTACAGACACCCTGGTTCAAATCCAGACTGTATCATAACTGGCTGTGATTGGGGTCCCATAGGGCGGTGCTCAATTAGCCCAGCGTCGTCTGGGTTTGGCCGGTGTAGGCCGTCATTGTAAATAAGAATGTGTAACTGACTTGCCTAGTTAAATAAAGGTCAAATCTAAACAAATGTAGCTAAACTTTTCCATTTTGTTCCATGAGCCTTATTAAATGATACAGCATACCTCCACTATGCTACATTGATACACATTGTGGGGAGTAAGAGGTGGGTATACGCAATGCCCTCTGAAATACACATGGGTGTACCGGTGTATACACTTCACTGTCCCTGAGGAATGTTAAGGTGAAAGAGGCAATTTACCAATCCAGGTAGGCAGACAGGCCACGTCTCTGCAGGCATAACACACATCTGGTATGGGGTGGCATTTAGAAACTGGACAACAATTGTGGACAACAATAATGGACAACAATTGTGCGGAAGTTGTGGTTACTTTGGCTTTGTATTATAAAATACAAAAATCTGTTATGTTCATCACTAAAGTGACTAGAAATCATAACGCATAAAGAATACATTGTCATTATACATATTGCTAGAATCAAATCAAATCAAATTGTATTTGTCACATACACATGGTTAGCAGATGTTAATGCGAGTGTAGCGAAATGCTTGTGCTTCTAGTTCCGACAATGCAGTAATAACCAACGAGTAATCTAGCTAACAATTCCAAAACTAATACCTTATAGACACAAGTGTAAGGGGATAAAGATTATGTACATAAAGATATATGAATGAGTGATGGTACAGAGCGGCATAGGCAAGATACAGTAGATGGTATCGAGTACAGTATATACATATGAGATGAGTATGTAAACAAAGTGGCATAGTTGAAGTGGCTAGTGACACATGTATTACATAAAGATGCAGTAGATGATATAGATAGAGTACAGTATATGCGTATACATATGAGATGAATGATGTAGGGTATGTAAACATTATATTAGGTAGCATTGTTTAAAGTGGCTAGTGATATATTTTACATAATTTCCCATTTTACACAATTCCCATTATTAAAGTGGCTGGAGTTGAGTCAGTGTGTTGGCAGCAGCCACTCAATGTTAGTGGATGTGTACGGCAGTGTGCAATGGAAACATCCCCTGACTATGAGAGAAACACGACTTACAATACCCATCTAACCTTTGAGGAAATGCCATTGTTGACATGCCTTATTCTCCTCGTCTGAACATACACTCACATTGTACATGCCCAAAGACATTCATCCATTGATGAGTAATTATGATGGTTATGAAACTAAAATTAGCAAAGAGGTTTACTGTTGGCTTCAGTAGTTGTTTATAGGCAGATGGCTTTATCTACACGCATGGGAAACCCAGAGAGCCCATGTTTGTTTATGTTCGAGTGTGGGTTTCCATCTGGGTTGTATTTCATGGGAAAAGCAGGTTTCTCAAGGACACTGTCTCAACAACACAAAGCTATTCTTGTCTTCCATTTAGCCTACCACAATTTGATAATGATCAACATTAGTTGATTAACATTTGTTGAAATGAGTGTTATTCACAGTACAGTCGCTGCACTGTAGTCATTGAAAGTGGGGACACGGGCAAGTTAAATAAAGGTTAAATATATATATTTCTTTAAATTGGATAATTAGGGCAACACCTCTAGTTGTACTAGTTAGACTGGCCTCATCAATGATTAACCCAGTCAATGGGCAGGGGTGGGAAAGAGTCCTGAAATGTTACTGAAATCAAATCAACTTTTATTGGTCGTGTACACATGTTTCTGCAGGTGCAGTGAAATGCTGATGTTTCTAGCGCCAACAGTGCTAATGCAAAACAAACATACATAAATACCCGAAATCTAAATAAAGAAATGAAGAAACATCAGAACGAGCAATGTCAGAGTCCGGAATGTACATTTCTATGTATATAATGGTGTGTATAGACATTTTCGACATTATATGAATAGAAAAGGTGTATACAGCAGTAGTTATTGTAGGATGATCCTTGACTAGAATATAGTAAATACATATGAAGTGGACAGCAGTAGTTATATAGGATGAACCATGACTAGAATACAGTATATACATATGAAGTGGACAGCAGTAGTTATATAGGATTACATTTATTTAACCAGGTAGGCAAGTTGAGAACAAGTTCTCATTTACAATTGCGACCTGGCCAAGATAAAGCAAAGCAGTTCGACAGATACAACGACACAGAGTTACACACAGAGTTACACATGGAGTAAAACAGACATACAGTCAATAATACAGAGCAAAGTAAATACAATATAGCAAGTAAAACACTGAAATGGTAGATTTGCAATGGAAGAATATGCAAAATAGAAATAAAAATAATGGGGTGCAAAGGAGCAAAATAAATAAATGAATTAAATACAGTTGGGAAAGAGGTAGTTGTTTGGGCTAAATTATAGGTGGGCTATGTACAGGTGCAGTAATCTAGTCAAGGATGATCCTTGACTAGAATACAGTATATACATATGAAGTGGACAGCAGTAGTTATATAGGATGATCCTTGACTAGAATACAGTATATACATATGAAGTAGACAGCAGTAGTTGTATAGGATGATCCTTGACTAGAATACAGTATATACAGTGCCTTGCGAAAGTATTCGGCCCCCTTGAACTTTGCGACCTTTTGCCACATTTCAGGCTTCAAACATAAAGATATAAAACTGTATTTTTTTGTGAAGAATCAACAACAAGTGGGACACAATCATGAAGTGGAACGACATTTATTGGATATTTCAAACTTTTTTAACAAATCAAAAACTGAAAAAATGGGGCGTGCAAAATTATTCAGCCCCCTTAAGTTAATACTTTGTAGCGCCACCTTTTGCTGCGATTACAGCTGTAAGTCACTTGGGGTATGTCTCTATCAGTTTTGCACATTGAGAGACTGAATTTTTTTCACATTCCTCCTTGCAAAACAGCTCGAGCTCAGTGAGGTTGGATGGAGAGCATTTGTGAACAGCAGTTTTCAGTTCTTTCCACAGATTCTCGATTGGATTCAGGTCTGGACTTTGACTTGGCCATTCTAACACCTGGATATGTTTATTTTTGAACCATTCCATTGTAGATTTTGCTTTATGTTTTGGATCATTGTCTTGTTGGAAGACAAATCTCCATCCCAGTCTCAGGTCTTTTGCAGACTCCATCAGGTTTTCTTCCAGAATGGTCCTGTATTTGGCTCCATCCATCTTCCCATCAATTTTAGCCATCTTCCCTGTCCCTGCTGAAGAAAAGCAGGCCCAAACCATGATGCTGCCACCACCATGTTTGACAGTGGGGATGGTGTGTTCAGGGTGATGAACTGTGTTGCTTTTACGCCAAACATAACATTTTGCATTGTTGCCAAAAAGTTCAATTTTGGTTTCATCTGATCAGAGCACCTTCTTCCACATGTTTGGTGTGTCTCCCAGGTGGCTTGTGGCAAACTTTAAACAACACTTTTTATGGATATCTTTAAGAAATGGCTTTCTTCTTGCCACTCTTCCATAAAGGCCAGATTTGTGCAATATACGACTGATTGTTGTCCTATGGACAGAGTCTCCCACCTCAGCTGTAGATCTCTGCAGTTCATCCAGAGTGATCATGGGCCTCTTGGCTGCATCTCTGATCAGTCTTCTCCTTGTATGAGCTGAAAGTTTAGAGGGACGGCCAGGTCTTGGTAGATTTGCAGTGGTCTGATACTCCTTCCATTTCAATATTATCGCTTGCACAGTGCTCCTTGGGATGTTTAAAGCTGGGGAAATCTTTTTGTATCCAAATCCGGCTTTAAACTTCTTCACAACAGTATCTCGGACCTGCCTGGTGTGTTCCTTGTTCTTCATGATGCTCTCTGCGCTTTTAACGGACCTCTGAGACTATCACAGTGCAGGTGCATTTATACGGAGACTTGATTACACACAGGTGGATTGTATTTATCATCATTAGTCATTTAGGTCAACATTGGATCATTCAGAGATCCTCACTGAACTTCTGGAGAGAGTTTGCTGCACTGAAAGTAAAGGGGCTGAATAATTTTGCACGCCCAATTTTTCAGTTTTGGATTTGTTAAAAAAGTTTGAAATATCCAATAAATGTCGTTACACTTCATGATTGTGTCCAACTTGTTGTTGATTCTTCACAAAAAAATACAGTTTTATATCTTTATGTTTGAAGCCTGAAATGTGGCAAAAGGTCGAAAAGTTCAAGGGGGCCGAATACTTTCGCAAGGCACTGTACATATGAAGTGGACAGCAGTAGTTATATTGGATGACAGGAACAGGAAGCTGTTTCTCAGTCTCTCGGTCCCAGCGTTGATGCAGTTGTACTGCCTTCACCTTCTAGTAGCATGGTGAACAGACCGTGGCTCGGATGGCTGAGGTCCTTGATGATCTTCTTGGGCCTTCCTGTGAACACTGGGTGCTGTAGGTGTCCTGGATAGTCCTATTCCTGTCCTGACAGACGATCATAGAAAACACATCCTATTAGGATTACTGTTATTTTATAGATTTTTCTTAAAACTAGTTCAGTCCTCACGTAATTAGTAATGCAAGGGAAATGTGTGTTTTTTTGTCGGTGAGTAACATTCTAGCCAAACATTCTAATGTACTGTATGCGCAATAGATTTCGATCTTGCTCAGTGCACTGGTTAATTGATCAGAGGGTTTTTAGATGAAATAAACAATGCACTTCTACCAGTGAAAAGCCCTTGCCCAGGGGAAGAGGATAACTAGCTGCATGAGATGAGAGCACTCAGCATGAGAGGGTGCTTCTGAATCAGTTCCAGTTCACCTCGATCCAAACGCTGACTCGTACTACTGCTGTGAAACCATCAGCACCGTGTCAAGGGTCGTACCACACAAAAAGGCCAGGACAATTCACATATTCATTGACTGGCTGACAACATAGAGTATGTCACAGAGACTATAATAAAATGACAGTGCTATGTATTCTGATTTATGTTCAACCTTCTTTATATATTCAAGAGTAATGGCTACATTCATTTGTATTAGACTACTTTTTGAGCCTTGTTATAAAAACTGTACTGAAAGTGGATCAATTTATTCTTTGAATCACATGATTCAGCCTAATGCCACCTTGTTTACTACCAATATCTTTGTGTGCAGAATTTGATACTCAGGTGTTGCACAGCTAAGGAATGCTCAACACAGTTATTTAATAATTTGATAGCCGGTTATTATGTTTTGTTTGGCTTGGTAATAACAGGGCCATGAGGATGGCATAAAGGCAGAGTGACCTCCCCAAGCTGTTGGTTAATTCTCTGTAGGCTGCAGGGGAATATAAAGAATAGACTATTACAGGCCAACAGAGCTTCCTCTCACAGGAAGCTACTCCCACAATCCTTTTCCCCAAAGGTACAGAATGAGCAGAGAAGTCAAACAGTTCCCAACAACTGCCTCCAAGCTCACCAGAGAATACACTGCACACTAACATTCTGGAGGGGACCTTGACCAGAAAACCAGTTTCATATCTTTGATCAAATATTCAACAGTGCATTTACATGTAATCTAATAAGGTTTACCAAAGCATACACAATCACTGGGGCTACTGGAATTACGCATATTTTGAATAATATTTTACAATGTCAAGTCAACGTGTAAAAAGACTCCATATATTTCATACTATGGTCCAAAAGTTGGTATTTCCAAGTGATTTCTTTCAGTGTTTTCTCCCCAGACGGTGATGTGATCACATAGCTATCTCACTGTGGACTGACGCCCATGCCCATATTAGGACGTGGGAGAAAAAAAACGGACATTTTTTCTGTAGAGGAATTTGTCTGTTTCTCTATTGGTCTGTCCACACACAAAGGTAGCCTGTTTCTGAATGGTTCAAGTGACAAACACTGATCCTGTGCACCCAATCAGAAGGAGGAGGTGTAAAACACTGGAAAAGGAATTCTTAAGGATGGGAGAGCAGTACAGTTTATGATGGAGACTTTTATTTCCCTCACCAACTTTAAACATCAACTATGTGAGCAACTAACCGATCACTGCAGCTGTACATAGTCCATCTGTAAATAGCCCACCCAATTTACCTACCTCATCCCCATACTGTTTTTATTTTATTTACTTTTCTGCTCTTTTGCACACCAGTATCTCTACCTGCACATCATCATCTGCTCATTTATCACTCCAGTGTTAATCTGCTAAATTGTAATTATTCGCTCCTATGGCCTATTTTTTGCCTACCTCCTCATGCCTTCCTGTTTGGCCCTGTCCGGGGGTGTCCTCGGATGGGGCCATAGTGTCTCCTAACCCCTCCTGTCTCAGCCTCCAGTATTTATGCTGCAGTAGTTTATGTGTCGGGGGGCTAGGGTCAGTTTGTTATATCTGGAGTACTTCTCCTGTCCTATTCGGTGTCCTGTGTGAATTTAAGTGTGCTCTCTCTAATTCTCTCTTTCTCTCTTTCTTTCTCTCTCTCGGAGGACCTGAGCCCTAGGACCATGCCTCAGGACTACCTGACATGATGACTCCTTGCTGTCCCCAGTCCACCTGGCCGTGTTGCTGCTCCAGTTTCAACTGTTCTGCCTTATTATTATTGGACCATGCTGGTCATTTATGAACATTTGAACATCTTGTCCATGTTCTGTTATAATCTCCACCCGGCACAGCCAGAAGAGGACTGGCCACCCCACATAGCCTGGTTCCTCTCTAGGTTTCTTCCTAGGTTTTGGCCTTTCTAGGGAGTTTTTCCTAGCCACCATGCTTCTACACCTGCATTGCTTGCTGTTTGGGGTTTTAGGCTGGGTTTCTGTACAGCACTTTGAGATATCAACTGATGTACGAAGGGCTATATAAATACATTTGATTTGATGCCTTTTGCACACACTGTACAGTATATAGACTGTATTTTTTCTACTGTGTCATTTACTTGTTTATTGTGTTATTGGCTTGTTTATTGTTTACTCCATGTGTAACTCTGTGTTGTTGTCTGTGTCACACTGCTTTGCTTTATCTTGGCCAGGTCTCAGTTGCAAATGAGAACTTGTTCTCAACTAGCCTACCTGGTTAAATAAAGGTGTTCTCAACTAGCCTACCTGGTTAAATAAAGGTGTTCTCAACTAGCCTACCTGGTTGAGAACTTTAAAAAATGATTCCATGTTGTTGTCATTGTATCAACTTTATTCATGTCTGAAGCCAGTGTTTCTGTTTCCTGAGTGTTATCGTACATACTGTCCAGCTATCAAGCCTCTGGGAGTTTACTCCAGCTCCTATTGCAGAAATTAATCCAAATGAGTCAAGTTATATACTGTATATAATACCATGTAATGATACATATCTGGCCATATGGCAACACTATATGTTTTTAAAATGTTATTTTGTTTATTTAACCAGGCAAGTCAGTTAAGAAAAAATTCGTATTTTCAATGACGGCCTAGGAACAGTGGGTTAACTGCCTGTTCAGGGGCAGAATGACAGACTTGTACGTTGTCAGCTCGAGGATTTGATCTTGCAACCTTCCGGTTACTAGTCCAACGCTCTAACCACTAGGCTACAACCACAGTAAAGGCTCCTGAAGTATGGTACTGTGGAATTCTGTGGAATTTCTTTGGGAGAAATATTCCTTGGAAATCAGCTATTGCCAGTGGAGTCTTCGTCAGATTAGCCAAGCAGACATTTCCTTGTTGAACTGAGAGAGATGCAGCTGGTGCAAAGTGCCATTTGCATGCAACCTTTCATCTGAAGGAAATTTGCCCTGCTGAGAGCAGTAGCACTCCAGCTGTGACCCTGGCACACACACACACACTCACGCAGGCAGGCACGCACGCACACTTACACACACACACACCCACTTACTCATGCACAGTTACAACTCCTCCCCCAGCCCGTCCTCCCCCAGCTCGTTGGAACATGGCAGGACATGCACACTAAAGCCAAACGCAAACAGGCAGAGATTGCTCAACACAAGAAATCCCTGTCTGACAGGTCAGTACCAACACAGTGTCTCTGCAACATTAGAGGCTTGTTGGACACAGCCATTAGGAATACACATTGGCAAACAGGCCCTGACATACTGCGATGGCAATATCCCTCTGTAGCTTTGTGTGCAAGGACAGAGTGAGGTCACGCGCTCAGAACTCAGTAGTGGCAGACATTTTTTTTGCATGCGCTACAGGCGGCTATATTGGTCCACTAATACAGGACTAGTAAAGAGACAGCAGAGGGACATTCTGAGGCCCATGGGTAGAGACAGCAGAGGGACATTCTGAGGCCCATGGGTAGAGACAGCAGAGGGACATTCTGAGGCCCATGGGTAGAGACAGCAGAGGGACATTCTGAGGCCCATGGGGGTAGAGACAGCAGAGGGACATTCTGAGGCCCATGGGTAGAGACAGCAGAGGGACATTCTGAGGCCCATGGGTAGAGACAGCAGAGGGACATTCTGAGGCCCATGGGTAGAGACAGCAGAGGGACATTCTGAGGCCCATGGGTAGAGACAGCAGAGGGACATTCTGAGGCCCATGGGTAGAGACAGCAGAGGGACATTCTGAGGCCCATGGGTAGAGACAGCAGAGGGACATTCTGAGGCCCATGGGTAGAGACAGCAGAGGGACATTCTGAGGCCCATGGGTAGAGACAGCAGAGGGACATTCTGAGGCCCATGGGTAGAGACAGCAGAGGGACATTCTGAGGCCCATGGGTAGAGACAGCAGAGGGACATTCTGAGGCCCATGGGTAGAGACAGCAGAGGGACATTCTGAGGCCCATGGGTAGAGACAGCAGAGGGACATTCTGAGGCCCATGAGTAGAGACAGCAGAGGGACATTCTGAGGCCCATGGGTAGAGACAGCAGAGGGACATTCTGAGGCCCATGGGTAGAGACAGCAGAGGGACATTCTGAGGCCCATGGGTAGAGACAGCAGAGGGGAATCCTGGGAAAAGGGGTGTAGCTAGGCTGCATGGACTCTGTGACACCAGCCTCTATCATGGTATAACTGACTGGCTCATCTGATTCTTATCTTCAACTATCTGTCATCTGTAACAGGGGTATGTGTGTTTGGGGGGAAGGGGGGGAAGAAGGGGGGAGGGGGGGGTGACTTGACATGGATCACAAAATCAAAGCTAAGGGTGAAATGCAGAGAAAGAGAGTGAAAGCTTGTTCTTTCATGACTGTTGAATATTTCTCAATTTATGGTTAAAGAGTTGGATTGAAGGAAGGTGAATCTAAGGATGAATACAAACTTTGAACAGGAAAAACAAACCTTGAATTATTGCTTTGCCTTGGTGCTAAAGTTGACATTGTTCCAAATATTGAGTCAAACAGTAGCCTCAGTGGTTGACAATATGTGGGCAGCACTGTCCCATGACTCCTGAATGAATACATCAGATAACATGACACTGTAGGTGTGAGGGTTACCATGCCAACACCTGCATTGCTTGCTGTTTGGGGTTTTAGACTGGGTTTCTGTACAGCATTTTGTGATATCAGCTGATGTAAAAAGGGCTTTATAAATACATTTGATTGATTGATTGAGGAGGGGACAACAGCAGATCCACCTCAGAAGATTCTCAGTTGGTCTACCTTCATTGGGTCACATTTTATTTGGATAGTCCATATGTAGATGCTCTACAGATGGTCATACTATCAACAAACTATGTGTTGATAAGCAACTGACTACAGTATATTGATAAGCAACTGCTTGCTAAGGTTACTGTTAGGGTTAGGATAAGGTTTAGAAAAAGGATTAAGGTTTAGTTAGGGTTAGGGTAAGGGTTAGGATAATGGTTAAGGTTGAGTTAGGGTTAGGGTTAGGATAATGGTTAAGGTTAGGGTAAGGGTTAGGATAATGGTTAAGGTTGAGTTAGGGTTAGGGTAAGGGTTAGGATAATGGTTAAGGTCAGGGTTAGGGTAAGGGTTAGGATAATGGTTAAGGTTGAGTTAGGGTTAGGGTAAGGGTTAGGATAATGGTTAAGGTTAGGGTAAGGGTTAGGATAATGGTTAAGGTTAAGTTAGGGTTAGGGTAAGGGTTAGGATAATGGTTAAGGTTGAGTTAGGGTTAGGGTAAGGGTTAGGATAATGGTTAAGGTTGAGTTAGGGTAAGGGTAAGGGTAAGGGTAAGGGTAAGGGTAAGGGTAAGGGTAAGGGTAAGGGTTAGGGTTAGGGTAAGGGTTAGGATAATGGTTAAGGTTGAGTTAGGGTAAGGTTTAGGATAATGGTTAAGGTTGAGTTAGGGTAAGGTTTAGGATAATGGTTAAGGTTGAGTTAGGGTAAGGTTTAGGATCATGGTTAAGGTTGAGTTAGGGTAAGGGTTAGGATAATGGTTAAGGTTGAGTTAGGGTTAGGGTAAGGGTTAGGATAATGGTTAAGGTTGAGTTAGGGTAAGGTTTAGGATAATGGTTAAGGTTGAGTTAGGGTAAGGGTTAGGATAATGGTTAAGGTTGAGTTAGGGTTAGGGTAAGGGTTAGGATAATGGTTAAGGTTGAGTTAGGGTTAGGGTTAGGTTTAGGTTTAGGATAATGGTTAAGGTTGAGTTAGGGTAAGGTTTAGGATAATGGTTAAGGTTGAGTTAGGGTAAGGGTTAGGATAATGGTTAAGGTTGAGTTAGGGTAAGGTTTAGGATAATGGTTAAGGTTGAGTTAGGGTAAGGTTTAGGATAATGGTTAAGGTTAGGGTTACAGCTAGAGCTACGGTTAGGGTTAGTAGATAGTTGAATTGCTACAGATGGACTATTCAAATAAAGCAATACCCTTTAAATGTGTTTGTTTTGGGCTCGTGTTTAAGCAATTATCCCTAAGTCATAGTCACAAGTTCAAATGGCGAAATGCTAATGTCTTCTGCATTTTCAAAAGTTATATCGAGAAATGAAAGAATTGGCCTCCCGTTGTGCTCAGTATCGCCCTCATGCAGCAGAGCTACACTGCAACATTGACCGGAGCCCTGTGGGGTAATCTACACGGCTGCAGCCTTGTCTACCTCCCTGAGCACACAACAGGAAGCGTGCATAACTTTGATACAGAATCGATTGGAACAGTTTTGAACAGTACTTGTTAAAAGCAACAAAACAAAATGATCACCATGTGTTTTTTTCTCCATGAAATGTGTGCCCAATAGTTATTATTGTTAACTATTTCTGTGAAAAACGTTATTTCTATGACAGATTTAGGGCCAACTAAGGCTCTTTTCAGTTGGGTAAGATCCACTCTTCCTTTGATGCTCTAGTGCTTAATGTTAAAGTCTGATTTTCAACTTGTCATTGAGCCAGAACAGCACAGGAAGTGCCATTAACAAACCCTCAGAGGTCCCTTAAGTGCCATCACATCCACTCCCATCCACTTCAGCAGTCATGCACACTTCTCATGTTCCTTTTCCAGGCTCTAATCCATCACACTAGTCATCTTTACAGGCTCTAATCCATCACACTAGTCATCTTTCCAGGCTCTAATGCATCACATCAGTCATCTTTAACAGTCTACAGTATTATACAGGCTCTAATCCATCACACCAGTCATCTTTACAGGCTCTAATTCATCACACCAGTCATCTTTACAGGCTCTAATCCCTCACACTACTCATCTTTCCAGGCTCTAATCCATCACACCAGTCATCTTTAACAGTCTACAGTGTCATACATGCTCTAATCCATCACACCAGTCATCTTTACAGGCTCTAATCACTCACACTCCTCATCTTTCCAGGCTCTAATCCATCACATCAGTCATCTTTAACAGTCTACAGTATTATACAGGCTCTAATCCATCACACCAGTCATCTTTACAGGCTCTAATTCATCACAACAGGCATCTTTACAGGCTCGAATCCTTCACACTACTCATCTTTCCAGGCTCTAATCCATCACACCAGTCATCTTTACAGGCTCTAATCCCTCACACTACTCATCTTTCCAGGCTCTAATCCATCACACCAGTCATCTTTAACAGTCTACAGTGTCATACAGGCTCTAATCCATCACACCAGTCATCTTTACAGGCTCTAATCACTCACACTCCTCATCTTTCCAGGCTCTAATTCATCACACCAGTCATCTTTACAGGCTCTAATCCCTCACACTACTCATCTTTCCAGGCTCTAATTCATCACACCAGTCTTCTTTAACAGTCTACAGTGTAATACAGGCTCTAATCCATCACACTAGTCATCTTTCCAGGCTCTAATCCATCACACTCCTCATCTTTCCAGGCTCTAATCCCTCACACCAGTCATCTTTAACAGTCTACAGTGTTTGTCTTCCCACCATGAGAAGAGTCCATGGGGCGGCAGTGTAGCCTTAAGGTTTGAGCGTTGGACTAGTAAACGAAAGGTTGCTAGATCGAATCCTCGAGCTGACAAGGTACATATCTGTCATTCTGCCCCTGAACAAGGCAGTTAACCCACTGTTCCTAGGCCGTCATTTAAAATAAGAATTTGTTCTTAACTGACTTGCCTAGTTAAATAAAGGTAACACACACACACATATAGACTTGTGGCTCTACAGCAATCATGTTACTGCTTGTTCTGGTTCTGGTTCTGGAGATACTACAGTCTAAAGATAAAATGTGCAGTCAGTCCTCCAAAACACAACAATAACATTATGACTACCCGGCTAGTCCTTATCAAGAAGTTTGAAAGTTTCTTCAAATTCAGTCGCAAAAACCGTCAAACGCTATGATGAAACTAGCTCTCATGAGGACTGCCACAGGAAAGGAAGGTCCAGAGTTATCTCATTAAAGTTACCAGCCTCAGAAAATGCTTCAGCGAGTTCATGTAAAATTAACTGCTAAGAGGAGACTGCACGATTCAGGCCTTCATGGTCTAATTGCGGCAAAGAAACCACTACTAAAGGACACCAATATGAAGAAGAAACTTGCTTGGAACTTGCGCGGAAAACTGTCCTTTGTTTGGATGAGCCTAAGTTTGAGATGTTTGGTTCCAACCTCCGTGTCTTTGTAAGAAGCAGAGTAGGTGAACGGATAATCTCCGCATGTGTGGTTCCCACCGTGAAGCATAGAGGAGGAGGCGTGATGGTGTGGAGGTGCTTTGCTGGTGACACTGTCATGATTCATGTAGAATTCAAGGCACACTTAACTAGCATGGCTACCACTGATTTCTGTAGTGAAATGCCATCCCATGTGGTTTGATCTTAGTGGGATAATCATTTGTTTTTCATCAGGACAATGACCAACACACCTCTAGGCTGTGTAAGGGATATTTGACCAAGAAGGATAATGATGGAATGCTGCATCAGATGTCCTGGCATCCACAATCACCCGACAACCAAATTGAGATGGTTTGGGATGAGGTGGAACGCAGAGTGAAAGAAAAGCAGCCAACAAGTGCTCAGCATATCAAATCAAATCAAATCAAATGTATTTATATAGCCCTTCGTACATCAGCTTATATCTCAAAGTGCTGTACAGAAACCCAGCCTAAAACCCCAAACAGCAAGCAATGCAGGTGTTGAAGCACATTGGCTAGGAAAAACTCCCTAGAAAGGCCAAAACCTAGGAAGAAACCTAGAGAGGAACCAGGCTATGAGGTGTGGCCAGTCCTCTTCTGGCTGTGCCGGGTCGAGATTATAACAGAACATGTCCAAGATGTTCAAATGTTCTTAAATGACCAGCATGGTCAAATAATAGGTCTGGGACAGGTAGCACGTCCGGTGAACAGGTCAGGATTCCATAGCCACAGACAGAACAGTTGAAACTGGAGCAGCACGGCCAGGTGGACTGGGGACAGCAAGGAGCCATCATGCCAGGTAGTCCTGAGGCATGGTCCTTGGGCTCTCCTAGGGCTCTCCCAGGGCTCTCTCTCCGAGAGAGAGAGGAAGAAAGAGAGAAAGAGCGAATTAAAGAGAGCATACTTAAATTCACACAGGACACCGGATAAGCATATGTGGGAACTCCTTCAAGACTGTTGGAAAAGCATTCCCGGTGAAGCTGGCTGAGAGAATGCCAAAAGTGTGCATAGCTGTCATCAAGGCAAAGGGTATTTTTACACTTTTTGGTTACTACATGATTCCACGTGTTATTTCATAGTTTTGATGTCTTCACCAGTATTCTACAATGTAGAAAATAGTAAAAATAAAGAAAAACTCTTGAATGAGAAGGTGTTTTAAAAAGTTTGACCGGTAGTGTATGTGGGAACTCCTTCCCGACTGTTGGAAAAGCATTCCAGGTGAAGCTGGTTGAGAAAATTCCAAGAGTGTGCAAAGCTGTCATCAATGCAATTTATGTATTTGTTATTTATTTTACCTTTATTTAACTAGGTAAGTCAGTTAAGAACAAATTCTTATTTACAACAACGGCCTATCAAAAGGCAAAAAGGCCTCCTGCAGAAATGGGGGCCGGGATTAAAAATAAAAATAAATTAAATGAAAGTATAGGGAAAAACACACATCACTACAAGATAGACAACACTACATGAAGAGAGACCTAAAACAACAAATATTAACTTGGTACAAGGAGTAATTCAACTAGGGGCGGCAGGGTAGCCTAGTGGTTAGAGAATTGGACTAGTAATCGAAAGGTTGCAAGTTCAAATCCCTGAGCTGACAAGGTACAAAATCTGTCGTTCTACCCCTGAACAGGCAGGTAACCCACTGTTCCTAGGCTGTCATTGAAAATAAGAATTTGTTCTTAACTGACTTGCCTAGTAAAATAAAATGACCTTAGCTATACAATTCCAGTGTGTGTGTTTTTTTCATTCATGGTTTGTGAGTAAGAACACTGCCAGGTAGCATAGGCAGGAAGTGGTTAACAGCAGGAGATGCATGCTGACGGCAAGACTCCTGCTACAGTAACATCTGGGCCTTGTTGTCGACAAGTATGCTGTGTGTGCTCTAACCTACCCAAGCGTCAGACATAGAATTACATTGCATTTACAGGACTATATGCTATTCATGGCAGTCATGTTTCTCAATGTACATTTCCTCCCTTGTTCATAAGCAGCTCAGTGTAGAGATTTGAGGTTAGGTTATGTACGGTACAGTCTGCAACAAGCATCCACTATGTCCTGTGTAGCTGACAGGTACTGTATGCCCAGAACAATCTCTGACCCTGGGAGTATAATGAAAGAAAACAAACAATAATACTGTGCAAAAAGCCCCAAAAGTGATGAGATGTTTATCTTCTCAGGACAGCCACAGTAGAGATTCTATGTATTACTACATTCCATAGATAAGTATAAACCCTGTAGTGGCTTCAGACGGCTTGATGAGAACCGTCAGAGGAATGTTCTTATCTGTTACTCCTCCCTGCTTCTAAAGCTTGTCTGGCAGTATTAGTCCTACAGCCTCTAGGCCAGATACAGCTTGTCTGGCAGTATTAGTCCTACAGCCTCTAGGCCAGATACAGCTTGTCTGGCAGTATTAGTCCTACAGCCTCTAGGCCAGATACAGCTTGTCTGGCAGTATTAGTCCTACAGCCTCTAGGCCAGAGTCAGCTTGTCTGGCAGTATTAGTCCTACAGCCTCTAGGCCAGATACAGCTTGTCTGTAGTATTAGTCCTACAGCCTCTAGGCCAGACACAGCTTGTCTGGCAGTATTAGTCCTACAGCCTCTAGGCTAGATAAAGCTTGTCTGGCAGTATTAGTCCTACAGCCTCTAGGCCAGATACAGCTTGTCTGTAGTATTAGTCCTACAGCCTCTAGGCCAGATACAGCTTGTCTGGCAGTATTAGTCCTACAGCCTCTAGGCTAGATACAGCTTGTCTGTAGTATTAGTCCTACAGCCTCTAGGCCAGAGTCAGCTTGTCTGGCAGTATTAGTCCTACTGCCTCTACGCCAGAGTCAGCTTGTCTGGCAGTATTAGTCCTACAGCCTCTAGGCCAGATACAGCTTGTCTGACAGTATTAGTCCTACAGCCTCTAGGCTAGATACAGATTGTCTGGCAGTATTAGTCCTACAGCCTCTAGGCTAGATACAGCTTGTCTGTAGTATTAGTCCTACAGCCTCTAGGCCAGACACAGCTTGTCTGGCAGTATTAGTCCTACAGCCTCTAGGCTAGATAAAGCTTGTCTGGCAGTATTAGTCCTACAGCCTCTAGGCCAGATACAGCTTGTCTGTAGTATTAGTCCTACAGCCTCTAGGCCAGATACAGCTTGTCTGGCAGTATTAGTCCTACAGCCTCTAGGCCAGATACAGCTTGTCTGACAGTATTAGTCCTACAGCCTCTAGGCTAGATACAGATTGTCTGGCAGTATTAGTCCTACAGCCTCTAGGCTAGATACAGCTTGTCTGTAGTATTAGTCCTACAGCCTCTAGGCTAGATACAGCTTGTCTGGCAGTATTAGTCCTACAGCCTCTAGGCTAGATACAGCTTGTCTGTAGTATTAGTCCTACAGCCTCTAGGCTAGATACAGCTTGTCTGTAGTATTAGTCCTACAGCCTCTAGGCCAGAGTCAGCTTGTCTGGCAGTATTAGTCCTACTGCCTCTACGCCAGAGTCAGCTTGTCTGGCAGTATTAGTCCTACAGCCTCTAGGCTAGATACAGCTTGTCTGGCAGTATTAGTCCTACAGGCTCTAGGCCAGATACAGATTGTCTGGCAGTATTAGTCCTACAGCCTCTAGGCCAGATACAGCTTGTCTGGCAGTATTAGTCCTACAGCCTCTAGGCCAGATACAGCTTGTCTGTCAGTATTAGTCCTACAGCCTCTAGGCCAGATACAGCTTGTCTGGCAGTATTAGTCCTACAGCCTCTAGGCCAGAGTCAGCTTGTCTGGCAGTATTAGTCCTACAGCCTCTAGGCCAGATACAGCTTGTCTGTAGTATTAGTCCTACAGCCTCTAGGCCAGACACAGCTTGTCTGGCAGTATTAGTCCTACAGCCTCTAGGCTAGATAAAGCTTGTCTGGCAGTATTAGTCCTACAGCCTCTAGGCCAGATACAGCTTGTCTGTAGTATTAGTCCTACAGCCTCTAGGCCAGAGTCAGCTTGTCTGGCAGTATTAGTCCTACAGCCTCTAGGCCAGATACAGCTTGTCTGGCAGTATTAGTCTACAGCCTCTAGGCCAGATACAGATTGTCTGGAAGTATTAGTCCTACAGCCTCTAGGCCAGAGTCAGCTTGTCTGGCAGTATTAGTCCTACAGCCTCTAGGCCAGAGTCAGCTTGTCTGGCAGTATTAGTCCTACAGCCTCTAGGCCAGAGTCAGCTTGTCTGGCAGTATTAGTCCTACAGCCTCTAGGCCAGATACAGCTTGTCTGGCAGTATTAGTCCTACAGCCTCTAGGCCAGAGACAGCTTGTCTGGCAGTATTAGTCCTACAGCCTCTAGGCCAGAGTCAGCTTGTCTGGCTGTATTAGTCCTACAGCCTCTAGGCCAGATACAGCTTGTCTGGCAGTATTAGTCCTACAGCCTCTAGGCCAGAGACAGCTTGTCTGGCAGTATTAGTCCTACAGCCTCTAGGCCAGAGTCAGCTTGTCTGGCAGTATTAGTCCTACAGCCTCTAGGCCAGAGTCAGCTTGGCTGGCAGTATTAGTCCTACAGCCTCTAGGCCAGATACAGCTTGTCTGGCAGTATTAGTCCTACAGCCTCTAGGCCAGAGACAGCTTGTCTGGAAGTATTAGTCCTACAGCCTCTAGGCCAGAGACAGCTTGTCTGGCAGTATTAGTCCTACAGCCTCTAGGCCAGAGTCAGCTTGTCTGGCAGTATTAGTCCTACAGCCTCTAGGCCAGATACAGCTTGTCTGGCAGTATTAGTCCTACAGCCTCTAGGCCAGAGACAGCTTGTCTGGCAGTATTAGTCCTACAGCCTCTAGGCCAGAGTCAGCTTGTCTGGCAGTATTAGTCCTACAGCCTCTAGGGTAGATACAGCTTGTCTGGCAGTATTAGTCCTACAGCCTCTAGGCCAGAGACAGCTTGTCTGGCAGTATTAGTCCTACAGCCTCTAGGCCAGAGTCAGCTTGTCTGGCAGTATTAGTCCTACAGCCTCTAGGGTAGATACAGCTTGTCTGTAGTATTAGCCCTAACACTGGGATGGATCCTAATCAAAATACATTGTGAGGATCTGTAGGGTTGTGGGGTCATCATGCGGCAGGGTAGCCTAGTGGTTACAGCGTTGGACTAGTAATTAGAAGTTCAAAATCCCCGAGCTGACCAGGTACAAATCTGTCGTTCTGCCCCTGAACAGGCAGTTAACCCACTGTTCCTAGGCCGTCATTGAAAATAAGAATTTGTTCTTAACTGACTTGCCTAGTTGAATAAAATAAATATACTACAGTATCAACTTTTAGCATGCTGAAGACCAACTCCTGTGGATATATTATTGTAGTGTAAAGCCTGTCTGTCGTGAAATAAGGTAACTAACTAGTGGCCAATGCTGTAAAAAAGTAGGCTACAATCTGAATCTTACTACAAATCAACTTCCAATGCAGTGTGTGTGTGTGTGTGTGTGTTTGCATATGTGTGCGTGTATGTGAGAGTTTGTGTGTCTGTTCTTCCTAAGCCTGTGCAAGCTCTTGAGACAAAGCCTCTTTTGCACTTTGTCTTCTGTCTTCCTCTCTTTGTAACGTGTTTCTGTTCGCTTCATAGCTGGCTCCTTCCTGTCCGCATAGGGCACCAGTTCAGAGGAATCTGTGGGTGTTCCACACCAGCTCTATGAGGGAGTCCTCAAATGGAAGCTCTTTTTTTTTACTAACTTTCAACACAAAATGTGGAATACGAATTCTTCTTGTGATGTTTCACAAAAGTTTGAGGTGAATCGTACAGATTTTCATACAGGACACACATCTATGTTGACAAGAAAGATTCTCTCAACGAGGAAGTGTTGCTGTAGCATGCTTATGGTTAAACGAAAATCTTCAGAAATGCTGTGTGAGGTCATATCGTTTCAGCGCAGTTAAAGCTATCAGTAACCTGGATATTTTCTATTGTTCAGTTGGCTCTGAGTCTTGTCACATTATCCAATAGGACTAGAAACAGGAAATTAAATGTGGTTGTTCTCGTTTTCACTGACTCAGAGGCTTATGAACCCCTAGACAACGACCCTGTCCTGAGCCATTGTGTACGCTCACATTTTTTGACCAAACATTCGGGTAATTTAGGGCAAGCTTCATATTCAGTACCGGATATTGATATTGAATCAATGTAGTTTGTATTTCTACAGCATTAGTTCAGCATTGGACTACCCGAGTGCCACAGCGGTCAAAGGCAATGCATCTCAGTGCTCGAGGTGTTACTACAGACACCCTGGTTCGATTCCAGGCAAAACAAGACGAGACATGACTCAAAACAAGACGAGACATGACACAAAACAAGACAAGACATGACCCAAAACAAGATGAGACATGACCCAAAACAAGACGAGACATGACCCAAAACAAGACATGACCCAAAACAAGACGAGACATGACTCAAAACAAGACGAGACATGACTCAAAACAAGACGAGACATGACCCAAAACAAGACGAGACATGACCCAAAACAAGACGAGACATGACCCAAAACAAGACGAGACATGACCCAAAACAAGACGAGACATGACCCAAAACAAGACGAGACATGACTCAAAACAAGACGAGACATGACCCAAAACAAGACGAGACATGACCCAAAACAAGACGAGACATGACCCAAAACAAGACGAGACATGACTCAAAACAAGACGAGACATGACCCAAAGCAAGACGAGACATGACCCAAAACAAGACGAGACATGACTCAAAACAAGACGAGACATGGCCCAAAACAAGATGAGACATGACTCAAAACCAGACGAGACATGACCCAAAAGCCAAAACAAGACGAGACATGACCCAAAACAAGACGAGACATGAAACAAGACGAGACGAGACATGACCCAAAACAAGACGAGACATGACTCAAAACAAGACGAGACATGACACAAAACAAGACAAGACATGACCCAAAACAAGACGAGACATGACCCAAAACAAGACGAGACATGACCCAAAACAAGACGAGACATGACCCAAAACAAGACGAGACATGACACAAAACAAGACGAGACATGACTCAAAACAAGACGAGACATGACCCAAAGCAAGACGAGACATGACCCAAAACAAGACGAGACATGACTCAAAACAAGACGAGACATGACCCAAAACAAGATGAGACATGACTCAAAACCAGACGAGACATGACCCAAAAGCCAAAACAAGACGAGACATGAAACAAGACGAGACATGAAACAAGACGAGACGAGACATGACCCAAAACAAGACGAGACATGACTCAAAACAAGACGAGACATGACACAAAACAAGACAAGACATGGCCCAAAACAAGATGAGACATGACCCAAAACAAGACGAGACATGACCCAAAACAAGACGAGACATGACTCAAAACAAGACGAGACATGACCCAAAACCCAAAACAAGACGAGACATGACCCAAAACAAGACGAGACATGACCCAAAACAAGATGAGACATGACCCAAAACAAGACGAGACATGACCCAAAACAAGACATGACCCAAAACAAGACAAGACCCAAAACCCAAAACAAGACGAGACATGACCCAAAACAAGACGAGACATGACCCAAAACAAGACATGACCCAAAACAAGACGAGACATGACCCCAAACAAGACAAGACATGACCCAAAACAAGACGAGACATGACCCAAAACAAGACATGACCCAAAACAAGACGAGACAAGACCCAAAACCCAAAACAAGACGAGACATGACCCAAAACAAGACATGACCCAAAACAAGACGAGACATGACCCAAAACAAGACATGACCCAAAACAAGACGAGACAAGACTCAAAACAAGACGAGACATGACCCAAAACCCAAAACAAGACAAGACATGACCCAAAACAAGACGAGACATGACCCAAAACAAGACGAGACATGACCCAAAACAAGACGAGACATGACACAAAACAAAATGAGACATGACCCAAAACAAGACGAGACATGACCCAAAACAAGACGAGACATGACTCAAAACAAGACGAGACATGACCCAAAACAAGACTAGACATGACTCAAAACAAGACGAGACATAACCCCAAACAAGACAAGACATGACCCAAAACAAGACGAGACATGACCCAAAACAAGACGAGACATGACCCAAAACAAGACGAGACATGACCCAAAACACTGTGAAGAATTTTATTCTCCTGATATGAGCGGTTAGTTAAAACACATTACTGTGTCTTGACCCTACCCTGATGCATAAGCCTAAGTGCAAAGTAGTTGATATACGGGGAGTTAGCTGTTGTCAAAGCTTCAAGGAAGTGCAGCTAAGAGAGCTACTCAGGAATGACTCACCCTCACCAGAGGACCAAGTGGTATGTACTGTGGGATATCTGGAATGTGTATTAGATCTCCAAACACTAATAGTTAGAAAAGGACAATTCAAAGGTTACACTGAAAGGTCTTGTCACATTTGTGTCTTCTTTTTCCTGATTAGCATGATAACATCTGCTAAGGGGAAAGGCACACCTTAATTCAAAGGACACAGCTTTCATTTGAGCCGACGTTGGTTATTGGAGAGGAAAGGGAAATTGCTTGGCAGAGGCCTGGGGTAAAATCCAGGCTCATTTGACTCAAGGGGATCTGAGGTCTCTCATCACCATGGACAGTGGTAGGGTTTGGTGATTAAACACAGAAAACAAATAGCACATTCCTCAAATATCTAACCCTGAAGCTCAACGGGAATACCTGAATAGCTGCAGGAGAACGAATACAACACGTCTTAGCTTTGCAGGGGATTCAGAGTAGCCACATTGGCCTAGGTTGATGTTTTTCACTCTTGTGGGGTCTAGTCTAGTGAGAGTACATGTCTCTCAGAGAGGAAAATAATACTGTGAATCATCAGAGAGATGAATTATAAAGTCAGTGTGAAGTCAGTGAACGCACAGCCAATGAGAGCTCTACATCCTAACACAACACTGGCTGAAGGCACAGCCAATGAGAGCTCTACATCCTAACACAACACTGGCTGAAGGAACAGACAATGAGAGCTCTACATCCTAACACAATACTGGCTGAATGCACAGCCAATGAGAGCTCTACATCCTAACACAACACTGGCTGAAGGCACAGCCAATGAGAGCTCTACATCCTAACACAACACTGGCTGAAGGAACAGCCAATGAGAGCTCTACATTCGAACACAACACTGGATGAAGGCACAGCCAATGAGAGCTCTACATCCTAAACTACATATAAACTACCATTCCAGTATTTTACTTGCTATATTGTATTTACTTTGCCATCATGGCCTTTTTTGCCTTTACCTCCCTTCTCACCTCATTTGCTCACATTGTATATAGACTTGTTTATACTGCATTATTGACTGTATGTTTGTTTTTACTCCATGTGTAACTCTGTGTCGTTTTATCTGTCGAACTGCTTTGCTTTATCTTGGCCAGGTCGCAATTGTAAATGAGAACTTGTTCTCAACTTGCCTACCTGGTTAAATAAAGGTAAAATAAATAAATAAATAAATCCTAACACAACACTGGATGAAGGCACAGCCAATGAGAGCTCTACATCCTAACACAACACTGGCTAAAGGCACAGCCAATGAGAGATCTTCATCCTTACACAACACTGGCTGATAGCACAGCCAATGGAAGCTCTACACCTTAACACAACACTGGCTGGGAACATGGAGTTTAGTGGATCAAACTGAAGAACCAAGGTTTTTGGAAGCAGACATGAGATACTATTGTCCAATAACTGCAATCTTGATCTTATTTCAGTTCACATGACATATAATTTCACAATGTGAAACACTGACACACACTTACAGATGTGGGATCTTAATTTGATCACTCTTTAGTTTCTGAGAATTTGCATCAACCCCTGCAAATTATTTTCCTGAATTCACATAATAATTCACATTTCCTGTTGCTTCATAATTATTTTCCTTTTGTAGCAAACTGGTCAATTTAAGATCCTACATATGTAGGTGCAGTATACAGTCATAAGATCTATAACTTCATAGCTTCCTCTATTGCCTCAATGGACCAGGCTCTCAGGACAAGAATCCTGGAAGTGAACGGAATGAGCTGGCTTGTCTGTGACTATGGCAGAGCTAATGAGCCACCATTAGCCAACCAGAATGAATAAGTAATGGACAGACATGCTACATAACTCCAGGGAGGGCCTGCCCGAGTATCTTCATCAAGCACCCGTTAATAACATGGCACAATAGTGTTTGCTGGATAATTAATGAGCAGATAACGCAGGTGTCCAGCCGACGAGTGTTTAGCCCGTCACACCAGACATAGTGGAGTGAGAGTAGCTCCCTGATCTCATGGAGAGGCTAGCTGCCAGTCAAACCCTGCGGTCTGACTCACTGCATGACTGA
Organism: Oncorhynchus kisutch; assembly: GCF_002021735.2. Classification (NCBI taxonomy): domain Eukaryota; kingdom Metazoa; phylum Chordata; class Actinopteri; order Salmoniformes; family Salmonidae; genus Oncorhynchus; species Oncorhynchus kisutch. The sequence goes on along the minus strand of NC_034175.2, from coordinate 71,402,958 downwards.
GTTCCAGTGCCTGTTAGAATCATGGATAGGCCTAAAGCCACTAAGACGTGAGGACAAGAGATGTTCATGGTTTAACTTGACCTATGGCCTTTAACAGATGTGTTCGGTTGAGGTTCATGACACCTTGGCTTGATGACCTGACTGAAAAATGCAAAGACAAATGTGATCGTGACGCAAGCCAAATGTAACTGTGACTGAGTACAACCAACAAAGCACAATCTGAAACTACTGTATACCACCAGCAGTGTTGGGGAAGCTACTCTGAAATATATAGTTTACCAAGCTGCCAATTACTTCACTCTGGAAGAAGTTAAGATACACTAAAGCTGGCCTTTAAGAAAAATATAGTTTCCTGAATTCAATTAGTTGGAAAAAGTAGTTCACTACATCCAAACTACATTGTGATGAATTATCATATCTAAATCTGAACCGTCATAGACTACACATTCCAACACATTCCACACTGTGGAGTCAGATGTTAACAGAATGTGGAATTTGGCCGTTTAAACACAACAACTATGAATGAGGCAGGTCTGATAGCGAAAAAGAAAGGAATTCTAGCCGTCTTCACCCAATTTTTTGTTGTTGCAAAGACAGTAGTGTGTAGTTCCAGTAGTTAGCTACACCGCTACATGGTAAAACAGTAGTGTGTAGTTCCAGCAGTTAGCTACATCGCTACATGGTAAAACAGTAGTGTGTAGTTCCAGTAGTTAGCTACACCGCTACATGGTAAAATAGTAGTGTGTAGTTCCAGCAGTTAGCTACATGGTAAAACAGTAGTGTGTAGTTCCAGTAGTTAGCTACAAAGCTACATGGTAAAACAGTAGTGTGTAGTTCCAGTAGTTAGCTACACCGCTACATGGTAAAATAGTAGTGTGTAGTTCCAGTAGTTAGCTACAAAGCTGCATGGTAAAACAGTAGTGTGTAGTTCCAGTAGTTTGCTACACCGCTACATGGTAAAATAGTAGTGTGTAGTTCCAGTAGTTAGCTACACTGCTACATGGGGGGGAAAGTAATTAACTATTGAAAACATTACCAAGATTTTTTATTTAGTTCAACTACCACCAAGCTACTGCAAAATGTAGTTAAATTAAATTACTAGTTACTGGAAACTCCAGTCAGTCACTGGTGGACACATCGTAGACATACTACAGTGAAGAGCGTTACTGGAAACTCCAGGCAGTCACTGGTGGACACATCGTAGACATACTACAGTGAAGAGCGTTACTGGAAACTCCAGGCAGTCACTGGTGGACACATCGTAGACATACTACAGTGAAGAGCGTTACTGGAAACTCCAGGCAGTCACTGGTGGACATACTCAGTGCTCAGCCAGAATCCTCTTCGGATGTTCCGAAGGTTACATCTGTTGTTACAGAGTTCAGCCTCTCCCTGTCCCTGTAGCAGCACTGTCCCCAGCCCAGCCACATCCCCATCGTAGCACACTGTGATGAAAGACGCATTAAAAAAACATCAGGCCCAGCTTACATGATGAGGCTCCTAATAGCAGTAGGCCTAAAGACATTTCTTATCATTGTAAATGATAAACACACACACGCACACGCTCACACACACACACACACACACACGCACACGCTCACACACACGCACACGCTCACACACACACACACACACACACACACACACACACACACACACACACACACACACACACACACACACACACACACACGCACACGCTCACACACACACACACACACACACACACACACACACACACACACACACACACACACACACACACACGCACACGCTCACACACACACACACACACACACACACACACACACACACACACACACACACACACACACACACACACACACACTCACACACACACACACACACACACACACACACACACACACACACACACACACACACACACACACACACACACACTCACACACACACACATGCACACGCTCACACACACTCACACACACTCACACACACACACACACACACACACACACACACACACACACACACACACACACACACACACACACACACACACACACACACACACACACTACTCATCTCATCTCCCACACATGGCAGGATGTGGTCTTGTCGACTCTACTTTCAAAAGCCGTCTTCTCTCTCCTTTTATAGTCAAAGACATGTTCACCATGTTAACGTCACAGGCCATGTCACAGTGTGGGACACCTGACAGAACATGTAAGGTGATGAACCCTCCATTCAGTGTACTAGCAGAGGTTTACCCCGCTGACTATGCACAGGAACACCCATATAGATCCATGGAACTTACAGCAGTGTTCTGATTCTACTGCATTATCTCTTGATTATCAGACTGTAGGCTCACGGATGGGGCAGGCTACTGCATTATCCTTTGAATATCAGACTGTAGGCTTCCTGATAGTGATCTGCAGGCCTGGAGTTAATTGGTGTGAGAAGCTAAACTGAAAAATAGAAGTAATGTAGGCCTACATGTGAATTCCAGGAAGTAGTCTGAAAAACATCCTGAAAGAAGTTGGCAATGACTCCACAGTATTGTAAAACACCTCACTGGAGTAAAAAGTATCATGCAATATGATACCACTTTAGACCTTATGTAACAGTTCTCTTCTCTGACACTGATATGATCAAAAATTCACTTAATTGCGTAAACAAACAATTACATTGTTTTGTTTGTAGGGGCAGGGAGAAGGAAGTATGGTGGTGAAATGGGTTCACTTTCAACATACTGAACGATCTGACAAATGACGCTGTTACAGTGTAAAGCCTGCTAGTGTCGGCATCACATGGACAGCCAAAGGGAGGAATGTTCAGCACTTCTCTTTGTAATGTTTCATGTTGTATTCTCATACAGGAAAATATCCAACTTCATCTTGGCAGACTGAAAAAGAAGCAGACAGAGACCTCTGGTGATAGACATTTTCAGATGGTTGAATAAGTTAACTCCACCTGGTAAAATTCCACTCTCAAAGAATTGACATTTCTACCCCGAGGCCAAGGTCGTAGGATAAGACAGCACAGAACATCATTTACCAGGAATTAGAGAAACAATACTAGACTTATTGAATGATGAGCAAATACAAATCATTACATAACCACAATTATGTACATACTGTGCTGATTACTGTATCCCTCAGATGCATGTGGGCCCACATTGGTTTAATGTTTTAAGAACGCTGCGATGAAGGCTTTTGTACAGTAAAGAAATATGCATTTTGATGGAATAGAATATCTCTCACTAAATACAATGAATAGAATGATGGAATAGAATATCTCTCACTAAATACAATGAATAGAATGATGGAATAGAATATCTCTCACTAAATACAATGAATAGAATGTCCATCTCCAGACAAATTTCATTTGAAGTTCTCTTTTTCATTAGGTTATCATGAATATATTTTCAACCTGTGAGGATAAATCTGTCTATAAACAACAGGATTTAGTCTATGTGGTAGGTCTATCTTTTCGTTTCAGTCCATACAATCCAATCCTGTTGCAGCAACGTAATTAGAAGCTCTGAGTTTGACTAGCTCAGGACTCCCCCATGTGGAGAAAACTGTCACAGGAAAATACGAAGAGGAAAGTTTGCAAATCAAGTTGTTTTGGCCCATACTTTCATCGAATAGCACCAAAACATAGTCATTGTTGGTTTGACTCATGTAGCTACATACTGTATCATATAGACTATTGTGTTAATTAGCTCCCTTTGTACTGTAAGACATTGACATCTTAATTCTCTGTAAGATATTTCAATCTTAATTTGGTATTTCCAATGGTTACATAAAGGATAAGAGAATCAACTCATTCATTTTCATATTTCCCTTTTCTGATGCATATTACAGCAACACTTCATACAGTCGCATCACCTTCAAAATGAAGAACACAGTCCAGACATCTGCCAGATGGACGCCGTACAATTAAGGTCTATAGCACATTCACTAACTATTGAACAGTGGAATGAAGAGTAGAACGGTCAATAGAGAGTCACCATCTGTCCAGCCGGCTTAAAGACACTCAGATGAAACAGGCGCCTCCCTGGATCAAAGTCATGGGGCCAGTGGGGGCCAGAAGGGCCCGTGTCCAGTGGGAAACCCCCAGGTGTTGGCCCCGAGGACAGAGGAGGGTGATGTTGTTGTGGGAATAATCCCTTCATCACAGCCAGCTGTGAGCCAGTCAGACATTTATTTATTTATTTTATTTTACCTTTATTTAACCAGGTAGGCAAGTTGAGAACAAGTTCTCATTTACAATTGCGACCTGGCCAAGATAAAGCAAAGCAGTTCGACAGATACAACGACACAGAGTTACACATGGAGTAAAACAAACATACAGTCATTAATACAGTATAAACAAGTCTATATACAATGTGAGCAAATGAGGTGAGAAGGGAGGTAAAGGCAAAAAAGGCCATGGTGGCAAAGTAAATACAATATAGCAAGTAAAACACTGGAATGGTAGTTTTGCAATGGAAGAATGTGCAAAGTAGAAATAAAAATAATGGGGTGCAAAGAAGCTAAATAAATAAATAACTAAAAATGAAATACAGTTGGGAAAGAGGTAGTTGAGAAAGCAGACAGAGAAAGCAGGCTCCATCACCTGTCAGCCTGGACTGCCCAGGAAACAGCTCCAGTGTCCACTGCCTGCATGACCGACATAACTCACATGCCTGAGATGTTCACCATACGGTGGCACTGACTAGATGAAGCCATGTGGACACTGGCATACAGGGTGTCGGTAGCGGAGTGTGAGTCGTAGAGATGCTGTATTCCTACTCACATTCTTGTCATGTGTGACTTTCTGAAAAACAAAAATGTCCTCCTTATCAGTCTTAATGTCAAAGAGCATTATGTATTGTAGCTGAACGTGAAACAGTGCAGGGAGAGGGCCAACGTGTCAACTGTGTTCAGTTGAATTACTGCAATTATATATCTTGCCTCTGGGGGGAAAAACATTGAAAATAATCATTTGAAACAGATCCAGGATATCAAAGGGTGATTCCAATATTCTCAAAAGGTACTTTGTTACAGGCATAATAATTTGTACCTCCCTCATCTTTCACACATTGATAGGGTTGCACTAGCAGTAAGAATTGTGTTCTCTAACTTCACTTATACAAGCTGAACAAAGGGATTTAGTAATGTGGGGTTGTCTCCTTCAAGTATCCAGACTTTATCCATCCCGTGCATTATTATTATTTCACATATCAATTACATGTCCTCAGTCAAACATTCCAGAGATAGAGGCTGACGTGTGAAAGATGAGGGGGCTTGGTAGAAACACCTGGGCCAAACCAGGCAGTAGTTTCTGAAAAGTGGCAGATTTACAATCTCACTTTCATCTCATCTCAGCGATGATAAGAATAAGAGGAAGTGTCATAGATTATTATTTTTTATTTTTTTTAAGACACTGGCCAAAATCTTTGCTGCCAGACTTCCAAGCTTCACATATACTGTATCATGCGTGTCTGCCATAGGCCTACTTGAGGAAAATATTTTCCTTGTGCTATACTTGACTTCAGTTTCCTTCCTTAATGTATTACAACCATGTACATGTATAAGACTTCATAGAACATTATCCTTGCAAGCCAGAGGACAGGACACATTCCTAAAGCAGGCAGTCATACAGAACATCTCAGAGGTCTGATTAGATCTATATTCCTAGCCAAGATCTGGGCTCGTCTCGTTTTCCTTTCGCAGACTTGCTAAGCCATGTCCCTCCTTCTCAGCAGTCAGCTCTCTAGACCACCCCAGGATTTATTTTACCGATTATCTCTGTAACAGAATAAGCCTCTTTTGCTTTGAACTTAGAGACTGAGATTTATGCTCAAGTCAAGGTAATGGTGTACATCAGGACTGTGCCATGTTGAATCATGTTACTGGAGGCCTATTACTGGAGGCCTATGTTACTGGAGGCTAAGTTACTGGAGGCCTGTTACTTGAGGCCTATGTTACTGGAGGCCTATGTTACTGGAGGCCTATGTTACTGGGGGCCTATGTTACTGGAGGCCTGTTACTGGAGGCTATGTTACTGGAGGCCTATGTTACTGGAGGCCTATGTTACTGGAGGCCTATGATACTGGAGGCCGGGTACTGAAGGCCTGTTACTGGAGGCCTATGTTACTGGAGGCCTGTTACTGGAGGCTATGTTACTGGGGGCCTATGTTACTGGAGGCCTATGTTACTGGAGGCCTGTTACTGGAGGCTATGTTACTGGAGGCCTATGTTACTGGCGGCCTATGTTACTGTGGAGGCCTATGTTACTGGAGGCCTGTTACTGGAGGCTATGTTACTGGAGGCCTGTTACTGGAGGCTATGGTTACTGGAAGCCTGTTACTGGAGGCCTGTTACTGGAGGCTATGGTTACTGGAGGCCTATGTTACTGGAGGCTATGGTTACTGGAGGCCTATGTTACTGGAGGCCTATGTTACTGGAGGCCTATGTTACTGGAGGCCTATGTTACTGGGAGGCTATGGTTACTGGAGGCCTATGTTACTGGAGGCTATGGTTACTGGAGGCCTATGTTACTGGAGGCCTATGTTACTGGAGGCCTATGTTACTGGAGGCCTATGTTACTGGGGGCCTATGTTACTGGAAGCCTATGTTACTGGAGGCCTGTTACTGGAGGGTATAGACTTTTTCCTTAAACTTTTCTACCAAACTGTGAATCAAATAGTTATGATCAGGTAAATTTAACATATAATCTGATACAATGTTATTGTTGATACCCCTTTGGCTACTGGACTACTGAAATAATGAGGAAACATGAACCACTTTTCTGGCATTCCCTTTTTCAGATTTCGGCAGTTAAATGGAGCTCCCCACAAACTCCGCCTCCCCCAGCTTTGGTCGTGGTGAGCTACAGTACTGTATATATCCTAGAATGGCAGAGAAATCACAGGGCCGTATTTTACAGCTGAACTACACCATCTGTCCGTGAAAAAAAGCGTTCTTCTCCTCATGTGAAAGCAATTTCCCTTGTACCTCCCAAGTCCTTGTTTGAAAGCTTGGAGGTAGACTGACTCGTTGGAAGGTGTGTTTCCAGGGTTTAGGCAATACCGCACAAAGCTTTCCAACATAAAATGTCACTGCTCCATAAATCATTAGCAGATAGGGAAAGAACAGGAGGGGGATGCAGATGGGATAGTGATACTCTAGATAGGTTTTAAAATGGATGAAAAGAGCTCGGAGAAATATCAGCAACTTATGGACAAGTTTAGATATATTCCCTCTAATGCCCCAAAATATGTTTACAAACGTCATAGTAAACTTTTAGGACAAAGCCATCCAATAAGAAAAGTTAATGGTGGTTCACTGAATTTAATGCTAAACCTGACAACCAAATATTCCAACAGCACCATTGTAGGTTGTGTATTCTGGGTGCAGAGACAGAGCTAGACCAGATGTTAGAGTTCACTTTGAAAAGTTTGCAAACTCATTTTAAGGGCTTTAAAGTCTTGACATTAGCTTTTCTTAAACTTCGTATTAGCATTCATGAAAGAGAGTAGGGCTTTATGGGTGCTACCTAGCTTAACTAGGTAAGCTAGTTGAGAACAAGTTCTCATTTCCAACTGTGACCTGGATAAGATAAAGCACAGCAACACAAACAACAACACAGAGTTACACATTGAATAAACAAAGAAAAACAATAACACAATAAAAAAATAAAGTCTATTTACAATGTGAGCAAATGGCTTTAAGGAGGAAAGGCAATAAATAGGCCATAGTAGCAAAGTAATTACAATTTAGCAGATTAACACTGGAGTGATAGATGAGCAGATGATGATGTGCAAGTAGAAATGCTGGTGTGCAAAAGAGCAGAAAAGTAAAATAAAAACAATATGGGGATGAGGTAGGTAGATTGGGTGGGCTATTTACAGATGGGCTATGTACAGCTGCAGCGATCGGTTAGCGGCTCAGATAGCTGATGTTTATAGTTAGTGAGGGAAATATAAGTCTCATAAGCAGGATATCAAAGGGAAGGGCAGCTCCTAATGACAGGCTTGGGCACATCTGGGCACAGCAATTAACACAGGCGATCCAGCTAATTAGCAACCAGGACAATGTCAGAGCAAGGCCTTGCCTTCTTCCCATGCTCAGACCCCAGTGCGACTCATTGTAATGGCAACCTACCTCTGGAATTTCAAGAGAGAGAAAGAGAGCGAGAGTGGGAGGAAGAGAGAGAGAGGGGGGGACCTGACATATGGGCCTCAGATCACAGAGACTGCTATCAGGAGAGTGAAAAAGAGCGAGAAAGAAAGAGAGAGAGAGAGAGAGAGAGAGAGAGAGAGAGGGGGGGGACCTGACATATGGGCCTCAGATCACAGAGACTGCTATCAGGAGAGTGAAAAAGAGCGAGAAAGAAAGAGAGAGAGAGAGAGAGAGAGAGAGAGAGAGAGAGAGAGAGAGAGAGAGAGCGAGAGGTCTACGTACTAGAGAGAGAGAGAGAGAGAGAGAGCGAGAGGTCTACGTACTAGAGAGGAGAGAGAGAGAGAGAGAGAGAGAGAGAGAGGTCTACGTACTAGAGGGGAGAGAGAGAGAGAGAGAGAGAGAGAGAGAGCAAGAGGTCTACGTACTAGAGGGGAGAGAGAGAGAGAGAGAGAGAGAGGTCTACGTACTAGAGGGGAGATAGAGAGAGAGAGAGAGAGAGAGAGAGAGAGAGAGAGAGAGAGAGCGAGAGAGAGAGAGAGAGAGAGAGAGAGAGAGAGGTCTACGTACTAGAGGGGAGAGAGAGAGAGAGAGAGGTCTACGTACTAGAGAGGAGAGAGAGAGAGAGGTCTACGTACTAGAGGGGAGAGAGAGAGAGGTCTACGTACTAGAGAGGAGAGAGAGAGAGAGAGAGAGAGAGAGAGAGAGAGCGAGTGGTCTACGTACTAGAGGGGAGAGAGAGAGCGAGAGAGAGAGAGAGAGAGAGAGAGAGAGAGAGAGAGAGAGAGAGAGAGAGAGAGAGAGAGAGAGAGAGAGAGAGAGAGAGAGGTCTACGTACTAGAGGGGAGAGAGAGAGCGAGAGAGAGAGAGAGAGAGAGAGAGAGAGAGAGAGAGAGAGAGAGAGAGAGAGAGAGAGAGAGAGAGAGAGAGAGAGAGAGAGAGGTCTACGTACTAGAGGGGAGAGAGAGAGAGAGAGAGGTCTACGTACTAGAGAGGAGAGAGAGAGAGAGGTCTACGTACTAGAGGGGAGAGAGAGAGAGGTCTACGTACTAGAGAGGAGAGAGAGAGAGAGAGAGAGAGAGAGAGAGAGAGAGAGCGAGTGGTCTACGTACTAGAGGGGAGAGAGAGAGAGAGAGAGAGAGAGAGAGAGAGAGAGAGAGAGAGAGAGAGAGTCTACGTACTAGAGGGGAGAGAGAGAGAGGTCTACGTACTAGAGAGGAGAGAGAGAGAGAGAGAGAGAGAGAGAGAGAGAGAGAGAGAGAGCGAGTGGTCTACGTACTAGAGGGGAGAGAGAGAGCGAGAGAGAGAGAGAGAGAGAGAGAGAGAGAGAGAGAGAGAGAGAGCGAGTGGTCTACGTACTAGAGGGGAGAGAGAGAGAGAGACAACGTGAGCTGTACCCAGTCAGAGACATGAATCCCCTCAGCTGGATCGTTGTACTTCTCTTCCTGTTCTACGCTCCCCCTGGGAGTGCCGACGCCAACAGGTTAGTGAGCAATCAATCAAGACCGCTGTAGGAAATGATCCTCAAAGACATACTGTATGAAGTAATGGTCAAGCAATGTACTGTAGTTCATACTTTTGTTATTGTATCCATTCACTTTGAAGCCTGCAGCAGGTGTAAAACTCTGTGTTTATTGGTAGGATTCATTCTAGATAGTAAAGGATTCAGTCTGGACATTCCATTCCAAAGCAATTGTTGCATCCCTAGCTAACTCTCCTAACAGCTACTAGCTAACACTCTGGCCAGACACAGCTGAGTGTTGTACGTGTTGTAAATGCATTATGGGTGGTTACTTTGACAGTAAAAGCAGTCGGCTCATACTGAATACCCATCACCAGTAGCCGTGCTCATAAGACATGTGACACACACACGTTAGTCATTTAGCAAACACTGCCCAGAGAGACTCAGTTTAGCTCATGACAATCACAGACATGTCATTGTTTAAATCCTACTATTACATCCTACTAAAATTTTATATTTCAATATGTACATGGGGAAAAGGGGTTGTTTTGTTGCCATGCAAGTACTGTCAGGCTGTCTGTGCCTTGGCCAGGGACTCTGTGAAGTATGGAGGCTGTGTCAGCTAAATGTTGCTCCTGACATGGTAACTATTAATCACTGAAGGACAGCTGTCACACTATGTGGCCCCTGGCCCTCTCCTCCTGTGGGCTGTTCTGATTGATTTGTAACAGGACTCAGATTTCTCCAGACCCCTTGGAGCCAGGGGCTGCATTTAGGAAGCCATGCAAACATCTGGAACATTTGAGTTTGGCACTGCGCTAGAGGTTAGAGGTCAGAGGCTAGAGGACTCACCAGATAATGTGTAGCAACTATAAGACATAGATTTGATTCAGATCAGAAATGTTTCCCCAGCCAGATCTGCTTTTCAAAAGCTTAAGTTTTTCTGCTATGAAAGGGGAAGTAGCAGATCTAATTTACAGTTTAAAACACACGTGCAATGCAATCATATGGACATTATTTCCAAAGTGTTGACTTGTTGACAGTCAGTGGGAACAACGTTACGTGTGATCAGATGGAGGGGGGGGGGGGGGGGGGGGGGGGGGGTCATGAAATTGGAGGAAATAGGTTCCTGCTTGAGGTATTCATGTAACACGTAAGGACTCTAAGGAGTAACTGATGAAGTAGAAGTATAGAGCGTAACATGCCATTTACCTCCCTTTCTCCCAAATAGGAGGGAGGCTCCCTTTTCTCCCAATATGTGGGAACCAACGGGGAACTTGGTATAATTAGCCAGGATGTCTGCAGGTCTGCGTTTGGGAAGACTAAATGAGGCTTTGGTTGTCGAAGTTGATTGTCAACAAAAAGCACATGGGACATGTTTAGGGATATAATTATCTCCTCTATTTGCAGAATATTTACTGCAACTTGTGTACATTCATTTGGCCATTTGTTTTCTTCTGCGATCACTTGTAAAATAATTATCAAACAACCTATTATGATAAAATTTTACTCACCAATTGTATTATTCTTAATCAAGAAGCTGTAGTCAATCAACTAACATTCAACTGTCCGTCAAGGAATGGAGACCAATTCATGCAGAGATTTGACAGGGTAGATAGAGATGTGTGTCACCTATGTCCTTGTGTGTCCTTGTGTGTCCTTGTGTTTCCTTGTGTGTCCTATTGTGTCCTGGTGTGTCCTTGTGTGTCCTTGTGTGCCCTTGTGTGTCCTTGTGTTTCCTTGTGCGTCCTTGTGTGTCCTTGTGTGCCCTTGTGTGTCCTTGTGTTTCCTTGTGTTTCCTTGTGTGTCCTTGTGTGTCCTATTGTGTCCTGGTGTGTCCTGGTGTGTCCTGGTGTTTCCTTGTGTGTCCTGGTGTGTCCTTGTGTGTCCTTGTGTTTCCTTGTGTGTCCTGGTGTGTCCTGGTGTTTCCTTGTGTGTCCTGGTGTGTCCTGGTGTGTCCTGGTGTGTCCTTGTGTGTCCTTGTGTTTCCTTGTGTGTCCTGGTGTGTCCTGGTGTTTCCTTGTGTGTCCTGGTGTGTCCTGGTGTGTCCTGGTGTGTCCTGGTGTGTCCTTGTGTTTCCTTGTGTGTCCTTGTGTGTCCTGGTGTGTCCTTGTGTTTCCTTGTGTGTCCTGGAGTGTCCTTGTGTGTCCTTGTGTGTCCTGGTGTGTCCTTGTGTGTCCTTGTGTGTCCTGGTGTGTCTTGGTGTTTCCTTGTGTGTCCTGGTGTGTCCTGGTGTTTCCTTGTGTGTCCTGGTGTGTCCTTGTGTTTCCTTGTGTGTCCTGGTGTTTCCTTGTGTGTCCTGGTGTGTCCTTGTGTGTCCTTGTGTGTCCTTGTGTGTCCTTGTGTTTCCTTGTGTGTCCTGGTGTTTCCTTGTGTGTCCTGGTGTGTCCTTGTGTGTCCTTGTGTTTCCTTGTGTGTCCTGGTGTGTCCTGGTGTTTCCTTGTGTGTCCTGGTGTGTCCTGGTGTGTCCTGGTGTGTCCTTGTGTGTCCTTGTGTTTCCTTGTGTGTCCTGGTGTGTCCTGGTGTTTCCTTGTGTGTCCTGGTGTGTCCTGGTGTGTCCTTGTGTGTCCTTGTGTGTCCTTGTGTGTCCTTGTGTGTCCTGGTGTGTCCTTGTGTTTCCTTGTGTGTCCTGGTGTGTCCTTGTGTGTCCTTGTGTGTCCTGGTGTGTCCTTGTGTGTCCTTGTGTGTCCTGGTGTGTCCTTGTGTGTCCTTGTGTGTCCTGGTGTGTCCTGGTGTGTCCTTGTGTGTCCTTGTGTGTCCTGGTGTTTCCTTGTGTGTCCTTGTGTGTCCTGGTGTGTCCTGGTGTGTCCTTGTGCGTCCTTTAACTGTACAGGCACCGCAGACAAGTCCCCACCGGTGGCCAACCAGGTGTGTGTGGCTATGGCAGGAGACTGGCGTGTTGCTATGGCTGGAGAAAGAACAGCAAGGGACAGTGTGAAGGTAAGTATTTCAACAAAACAACTTGTGTTTACGTTTGGTTGAGATGTACTGTATGTGGTTACGTTTGGTTGAGATGTACTGTATGTGGTTAAGTTTGGTTGAGATGTACTATATATGGTTAAGTTTGGTTGAGGTACTATATATGGTTAAGTTTGGTTGAGGTACTATATATGGTTAAGTTTGGTTGAGGTACTATATATGGTTAAGTTTGGTTGAGGTGTACTGTATGTGGTTACGTTTGGTTGAGATGTACTGTATGTGGTTAAGTTTGGTTGAGATGTACTATATATGGTTAAGTTTGGTTGAGATGTACTATATATGGTTAAGTTTGGTTGAGATGTACTATATATGGTTAAGTTTGGTTGAGATGTACTGTACAATTGTCTTTGTATTGCTCTGGTCATCAATTTAACTTGTTCTATGTAACTTTCTCTGATTGAAAATATCACATACTGTAAATAGATACAGTATTTAATGAATGAAAAACTAAAGTTTGTTCTCCACAATATAACGGGTTTTCCCGTTTGTCTTTCTTTGCGGCAGAGTATTTTCCTGCAGCAGAAGAAACGTGGACTAAATTACCTCAGGGATAGTAAAACTGGCATAGCCACTGTGTTGTTTCAGGTAACCAGTTTAACCCTTCTTATTGTTCCCGCTGCTGCCTCTATGTCTCTCCTTTAAACACTTTATCAGCTCAGTGTGAACATGGTTGCAAGCACGGAGAGTGTGCTGGCCCCAACAAATGCAAGTGTTACCCAGGATACACCGGAAAGATGTGCAATCAAGGTCAGTAGGGTGACTACGGTCAATGGAATGCGAGTCAAAGTGGTCTCTTGATAGAGAACAACATGAAGCTCAGATTTGCAGTCATTTTCCCTCTCTATTCCACAAGCCCCTGATAGATCACTTGATACCCCAATATTTAGATAGCAAAACAAATCATTTTCTGCCAATGTAGAATAGTTCATCTGGAGAAACCCAAAATGTATACAATATGTTGGCCCTGGAACTAGGTAAGGTACGACGTCCGTGGGACAATATTCAAGCATTATGATTCAGGGAAACCATCATAGATTTAGAGAAGCACCCCAGTGCATCCTTTCTGATGTCCAGATGATACCTATAGCCATACATACATGTCCCTGAAGTACATAACGGAGGATTGACTGTCTCTCTGTTCAGACCTGAATGAGTGTGGCCTGAAGCCTCGCCCCTGTGAGCATCGCTGTATGAACACCCACGGCAGCTACATCTGTTACTGCCTCAACGGATACACTCTGATGCCTGATGGCTCCTGTACCAGTGAGTGGAAACTGTACCCCTGACTGTTAGTGCTAGAGGAAACTGTAACCCTGACTGTACCTGCTAGTGGAAACTGTAACCTTGACTGTACATGCTAGAGGAAACTGTAACCCTGACTGTACATGCTAGAGGAAACTGTAACCCTGACTGTACCTGCTAGTGGAAACTGTAACCTTGACTGTACATGCTAGGGGAAATTGTAACCCTGACTGTACCTGCTAGAGGAAACTGTAACCCTGACTGTACATGCTAGAGGAAACTGTAACCCTGACTGTACCTGCTAGAGGAAACTGTAACCCTGACTGTACCTGCTAGAGGAAACTGTAACCCTGACTGTACCTGCTAGGGGAAACTGTAACCCTGACTGTATCTGATAGGGAAAACTGTAACCCTGACTGTACCTGCTAGAGGAAACTGTAACCCTGACTGTACCTGCTAGAGGAAACTGTACCCCTGACTGTACCTGCTAGAGGAAACTGTAACCCTGACTGTACCTGCTAGAGGAAACTGTAACCCTGACTGTACCTGCTAGAGGAAACTGCACCCCTGACTGTACCTGCTAGAGGAAACTGTAACCCTGACTGTACCTGCTAGAGGAAACTGCACCCCTGACTGTACCTGCTAGAGGAAACTGTACCCCTGACTGTACCTGCTAGAGGAAACTGTAACCCTGACTGTACCTGCTAGAGGAAACTGTAACCCTGACTGTACCTGCTAGAGGAAACTGCACCCCTGACTGTACCTGCTAGAGGAAACTGTAACCCTGACTGTACCTGCTAGAGGAAACTGTAACCCTGACTGTACCTGCTAGAGGAAACTGTAACCCTGACTGTACCTGCTAGAGGAAACTGTAACCCTGACTGTACCTGCTAGAGGAAACTGTAACCCTGACTGTACCTGCTAGAGGAAACTGTAACCCTGACTGTTAGTGCTAGAGGAAACTGTAACCCTGACTGTTAGTGCTGCTATTCACTCTGATATATCACTGTTAGTTCTAAATGTTCTACACAGAACCTTTAGTGTTCAATAAGAAGTTCACTATTGTGTGTGTGTGTGTGTGTGTGTGTGTGTGTGTGTGTGTGTGTGTGTGTGTGTGTGTGTGTGTGTGTGTGTGTGTGTGTGTGTGTGTGTGTGTGTGTGTGTGTGTGTGTGTGTGTGTGTGTGTGTGTGTGTGTGTAGACTCCAGGACGTGCTCCCTGGCTCACTGTCAATATGGCTGTGAGGATGTACAGGGGGAGATCCATTGTCTCTGCCCGTCTGCACGGTTGCAGTTAGGGCCAGACCAGAGAACCTGTGTGGGTGAGTACCATGACCTTGGACCACCGACCCTGACACCATATCACTTCGTGAGGAGTTCAAACCGGTCCTTACTGGATCTCTCCACCTCATAGATCATTAAGTGCTGCACACAATAGAAAGTGTGGACTTCTTAGAGATTTGTAAAACTCTTATTTGTAAATCTCATTCTGTGGTTTCACATTCCTGCTCTGTCGCAAGGCTTCTCGCATAAGAACTTAATCATCTGTAGCAGCCTGTAGGTTAAAATGGGGTAGTGATTGTGGGTTAAAATGGGGTAGTGATGTGGGGTAGTGATGTGGGTTAAAATGGGGTAGTGATGTGGGTTAAAATGGGGTAGTGATGTGGGTTAACATCGGGTAGTGATGTGGGTTAAAATGGGGTAGTGATGTGGGGTAGTGATGCAGGTTAAAATGGGGTAGTGTTGTGGGTTCAAATGGGGTAGTGATGTAGGTTAAAATGGGGTAGTGATGTAGGTTAACAAGGGATAGTGATGTGGGTTAAAATGGGGTAGTGATGTGGGTTAACATGGGGTAGTGATGTGGGTTAAAATGGGGTAGTGATGTGGGTTAAAATGGGGTAGCGATGTAGGTCAAATTGGGTAGTGATGTGGGTTAAAATGGGTAGCGTTTCTTCCCACAAAACTGCTTGATTTGAGTGGGAGGAGCCTGTCTTCACACACACACGTGTCCATTGTTTTGCTAAACTTAAGTGTCAGTAAGGAATGGTTTACATTGATCCAAATATTAACCCTTCACTACAATGGAGAATAAATAAGTGAAGTCATTCATTTCATGTTCAGCCTCTTTCTTCCCTTCCTTTGCCTTTAGATATTGATGAATGTGTAACAGGGAAGAACCTGTGCCCATACAACAGGCAGTGTGTCAATACGTTTGGTAGCTACTACTGCAAGTGTCAGAATGGCTATGACCTGAAGTATATCAATGGCAAATATGACTGTGTAGGTAAGGTATACAATCATTTCATATATACAACACATTTTGGGATTAATCATTCTGTGAGGAGATCAGCTAATCAAATCATCTCATTTCGTTTTCAGACAATGACGAGTGTGCCGCCAACACACACAAGTGCAGCCACCGCGCAGTCTGTCTGAACACTCAGGGATCCTACAAGTGCAAGTGCAAGCAAGGCTTCCGTGGCAGTGGTTTTGAATGCTCTGGTGAGACCTGAAAATATTTACTATTCATCAATCATCAAAACATTCTGAGAGTGAAATCTATTTCCTGGAAAATGTGATGTGCAAGGGGGCCAATTCGGACAGTGTTGATTTTCCAGACTGCATACACTATATTCAGCTCTTATATGTAGGCCGTCAATGTAAATAAGAATGTGTTCTTTAACTGACTTGCCTAGTTAAATAAATGTTAAAATAAATCCCTCTTAGTGATTTTACAATTGCATATTTCATCTGTGCTCTTAAAAGCATCAGCAAACATGAGCACTGCCAAAGCCAGTTTCCCATTTGCAGAGAACCTCTGCACTCTACAGATGTTACTTAGGGAGAGGCCCTGATTCAAATCACACCTGTGTAAATATCTGACCCCAGCCATCTGAAGGACAGAGGAAAGGATAGGCATGTCTGTCTGCCTGCCTGCCTGTCTGTCTGTCTGTCTGTCTGTCTGTCTGTCTGTCTGTCTGTCTGTCTGTCTGTCTGCCTGTCTGCCTGCGAACAGGAGAGCCACTGTGCACTCTCTGAACCAGGTAGTAGATTATGTTGCCTAGGTGACATGATAGGTGCAACAATACCTCAGGGCTTTGTGTAAACGAAAATGCCTTTATATTTTTTTGTAGTCAACCCCTATTATCAAAGCTCGTGGGACCAGGGAGACAAAGGCAGTTCATATGATCATTTCCTAAATGGTGAGATGTGTATGGAATGCAACAAGGTTTTCCACTTCATCTGTTCGCCGCCTACCATCTTGCTTTGTGAAACCCCCTCCCTCTCCCATGGTTCAAGGCTAGGTTCTGTCCCCACCACACACAGCTTGTTCTGCCATGTAGAACTCAGCATGAAACCATTTCAGACTTTAAAATGATGTACATAGAGCAGTAAATTAGATACAGGATACAGTGCATTCGGAAAAGTGTTCAGATCCCTTGACTTTTTACACATTTTGTTACATTACAGCCTTATTCTAACATATATGACATTGTTTGTGTTCCTCATCAATCTACACCCAATACCTCATAATGACAAGGCAAAAACAGGCGTTACATAATTTTTTTTCCAAATGTATAACAAATTAAAACTGAAATATCACATTTACATAAATATTCAGACCTTTTACTCAGTACTTTGTTGAAGCACCTTTGGCAGCAATTACAGCCTTGAGGCTTCTTGGGTATGACTCTACAAGCTTGGCACACCTGTATTTGGGGAGTTTCTCCCATTCTTCTCTGCAGATCCGGTCAAGCGCTGTCAGGTTGGATGGAGAGTGTCGCTGCACAGCTATTTTCAGGTCTCTCCAGAGATGTTCGATTGGGTTCAAGACATTAAAAGACTTGTCCCGAAGCCACTCCTGCGTTGTCTTGGCTGTGTGCTTATGGTTCTCTCTGGAGCACGTTTTCATTAACAATCTCTCTGTACTTTGCTCCGTTCCTGACAAGTCTCCCAGTCCGTGCCGCTGAAAAACGTCCCCACAGCATAATGCTGCCACCACCATGCTTCACCATAGGGATGGTGCCAGGTTTCCTCCAGACGTGACGCTTGGCATTTAGTGTAAATAGTTCAATCTTGGTTTCATCAGACCAGAGAATCTTGTTTCTCATGGTCTGAGAGTCTTTAGGTGCCTTTTGGCAACTCCAAGCGGGCCTTTTACTGAGGAGTGGCTTCCGTCTGGGAACTCTACCATAAATGCCTGATTGGTAGAGTGCTGCAGAGATGGTTGTCCTTCTGGAAGGTTCTCCCATCTCTACAGAGGAACTCTGGAGCTCTGTCAGAGTGACCATCGGGTTCTTGGTCACCTCCCTGACAAAGGCCCTTCTCCCCTGATTGCTCAGTTTGGCCGGGCGGCCAGCTCTAAGACGAGTATTGGTGGTTCCAAACTTCTTCCATTTAAGAATGATGGAGGCCACTGTGTTCATGTCCAATCAATTGAATTTACCACATTTGGACTCCAATCAAGATGTAGAAACATCTCAAGGATGATCAATGGAACCAGGATGCACCTGAGCTCAATTGAGTCTCATAGCAAAACCCACTGGCTCCATGTCATCTACAAGACCCTGCTAGGTAAAGTCCCCCCTTATCTCAGCTCGCTGGTCACCATAGCATCTCCCACCTGTAGCACACGCTCCAGCAGGTATATCTCTCTAGTCACCCCCAAACCCAATTCTTTCTTTGGCCGCCTCTCCTTCCAGTTCTCTGCTGCCAATGACTGGAACGAACTACAAAAATCTCTGAAACTGGAAACACTTATCTCCCTCACTAGCTTTAAGCACCAACTGTCAGAGCAGCTCACAGATTACTGCACCTGTACATAGCCCACCTATAATTTAGCCCAAACAACTACCTCTTTCCCTACTGTATTTAATTGATTTATTTATTTTGCTCCTTTGCACCCCATTATTTTTATTTCTACTTTGCACATTCTTCCATTGCAAATCTACCATTCCAGTGTTTTACTTGCTATATTGTATTTACTTTGCCACCATGGCCTTTTTTTTGCCTTTACCTCCCTTCTCACCTCATTTGCTCACATCGTATATAGACTTGTTTATACTGTATTATTGACTGTATGTTTGTTTTACTCCATGTGTAACTCTGTGTCATTGTATCTGTCGAACTGCTTTGCTTTATCTTGGCCAGGTCGCAATTGTAAATGAGAACTTGTTCTCAACTGGCCTACCTGGTTAAATAAAGGTGTTCTCAACTTGCCTACCTGGTTAAATAAAGGTGTTCTCAACTAGCCTACCTGCTTAAATAAAGGTGTTCTCAACTAGCCTACCTGGTTAAATAAAGGTGTTCTCAACTAGCCTACCTGGTTAAATAAAGGTGTTCTCAACTAGCCTACCTGGTTAAATAAAGGTGTTCTCAACTAGCCTACCTGGTTAAATAAGGTGTTCTCAACTAGCCTACCTGGTTAAATAAAGGTGTTCTCAACTAGCCTACCTGGTTAAATAAAGGTGTTCTCAACTAGCCTACCTGGTTAAATAAAGGTGTTCTCAACTTGCCTACCTGGTTAAATAAAGGTGTTCTCAACTAGCCTACCTGGTTAATAAAGGTGTTCTCAACTAGCCTACCTGGTTAAATAAAGGTGTTCTCAACTAGCCTACCTGGTTAAATAAAGGTGTTCTCAACTAGCCTACCTGGTTAAATAAAGGTGTTCTCAACTAGCCTACCTGGTTAAATAAAGGTGTTCTCAACTAGCCTACCTGGTTAAATAAAGGGTTTCTCAACTACGTAGGTTCCCTACCTGGTTAAATAAAGGTGTTCTCAACTAGCCTACCTGGTTAAATAAGGTGTTCTCAACTAGCCTACCTGGTTAAATAAAGGTGTTCTCAACTAGCCCTACCTGGTTAAATAAAGGTGTTCTCAACTAGCCTACCTGGTTAAATAAAGGTGTTCTCAACTAGCCTACCTGGTTAAATAAAGGTGTTCTCAACTAGCCTACCTGGTTAAATAAAGGTGTTCTCAACTAGCCTACCTGGTTAAATAAAGGTGTTCTCAACTAGCCTACCTGGTTAAATAAAGGTGTTCTCAACTAGCCTACCTGGTTAAATAAAGGTGTTCTCAACTAGCCTACCTGGTTAAATAAAGGTGTTCTCAACTAGCCTACCTGGTTAAATAAAGGTGTTCTCAACTAGCCTACCTGGTTAAATAAAGGTGTTCTCAACTAGCCTACCTGGTTAAATAAAGGTGTTCTCAACTAGCCTACCTGGTTAAATAAAGGTGTTCTCAACTAGCCTACCTGGTTAAATAAAGGTGTTCTCAACTAGCCTACCTGGTTAAATAAAGGTGTTCTCAACTAGCCTACCTGGTTAAATAAGGTGTTCTCAACTAGCCTACCTGGTTAAATAAAGGTGTTCTCAACTAGCCTACCTGGTTAAATAAAGGTGTTCTCAACTAGCCTACCTGGTTAAATAAAGGTGTTCTCAACTAGCCTACCTGGTTAAATAAAGGTGTTCTCAACTAGCCTACCTGGTTAAATAAAGGTGTTTCTCAACTAGCCTACCTGGTTAAAATAAAGGTGTTCTCAACTAGCCTACCTGGTTAAATAAAGGTGTTCTCAACTAGCCTACCTGTTAAATAAAGGTGTTCTCAACTAGCCTACCTGGTTAAATAAAGGTGTTCTCAACTAGCCTACCTGGTTAAATAAGGTGTTCTCAACTAGCCTACCTGGTTAAATAAAGGTGTTCTCAACTAGCCTACCTGGTTAAATAAAGGTGTTCTCAACTAGCCTACCTGGTTAAATAAAGGTGTTCTCAACTAGCCTACCTGGTTAAATAAAGGTGTTCTCAACTGGCCTACCTGGTTAAATAAAGGTGTTCTCAACTGGCCTACCTGGTTCAATAAAGGTGTTCTCAACTAGCCTACCTGGTTAAATAAAGGTGTTCTCAACTAGCCTACCTGGTTAAATAAAGGTGTTCTCAACTAGCCTACCTGGTTAAATAAAGGTGTTCTCAACTAGCCTACCTGGTTAAATAAAGGTGTTCTCAACTAGCCTACCTGGTTAAATAAAGGTGTTCTCAACTAGCCTACCTGGTTAAATAAAGGTGTTCTCAACTGGCCTACCTGGTTAAATAAAGGTGTTCTCAACTGGCCTACCTGGTTAAATAAAGGTGTTCTCAACTAGCCTACCTGGTTAAATAAAGGTGTTCTCAACTAGCCTACCTGGGTAAATAAAGGTGTTCTCAACTAGCCTACCTGGGTAAATAAAGGTGTTCTCAACTAGCCTACCTGGTTAAATAAAGGTGTTCTCAACTAGCCTACCTGGTTAAATAAAGGTGTTCTCAACTAGCCTCCCTGGTTAAATAAAGGTGTTCTCAACTAGCCTACCTGGTTAAATAAAGGTGTTCTCAACTAGCCTACCTGGTTAAATAAAGGTGTTCTCAACTAGCCTACCTGGTTAAATAAAGGTGTTCTCAACTAGCCTACCTGGTTAAGTAAAGGTGTTCTCAACTAGCCTGCCTGGTTAAATAAAAGTGTTCTCAACTAGCCTACCTGGTTAAGTAAAGGTGTTCTCAACTAGCCTACCTGGTTAAATAAAGGTGTTCTCAACTAGCCTACCTGGTTAAATAAAGGTGTTCTCAACTAGCCTACCTGGTTAAATAAAGGTGTTCTCAACTAGCCTACCTGGTTAAATAAAGGTGTTCTCAACTAGCCTACCTGGTTAAATAAAGGTGTTCTCAACTTCCCTACCTGGTTAAATAAAGGTGTTCTCAACTAGCCTACCTGGTTAAATAAAGGTGTTCTCAACTAGCCTACCTGGTTAAATAAAGGTGTTCTCAACTAGCCTACCTGGTTAAATAAAGGTGTTCTCAACTAGCCTACCTGGTTAAATAAAGGTGAAATAAATAAAATACATTCAAAAAATAGCAAAATCTCTGAATACTAAATGTGTAAATATGTAAATAAGGTTTTTCCGTTTTTTTTTTATACATTAGCAAACATTTCTAAAACCTGTTTTTGCTTTGTCATTATGGGGTATTGTGTGTCAATTGATGTGGAAAAAGTCAAGGGGTCTGAATACTTTCCGAATGCACTGTATATGGCTGAGTCTGGCTGTCATGCTTCCCATGCATGGAGTATGATATTCCTGTTTATCGTCCTACCCTCTATGCTCATCTGTCTATGAAAACATGTTTACACATAAGCAAATGTGTGTATCTCAATGAACAAGGAACATTATTAACAACAAATTACAGTGATATACTGTCTGACATATGTTTTGTCAATTGTCTTTATATCCTATGTTGTCTTTATAATCTATAATGTCTTTATGATCTATAATAGTTTCATCATCTATAATGGCTTTATATCCTATGTCGTCTTTATAATCTATAATGGTTTTATAATCTATAATGTCTTTATGATCTATAATAGTTCCAGAATCTATAATGGCTTTATATTCTGAAATGGCTTTATAATCTATAATGTCTTTATAATCTATAATGTCTTTATATTCCACAATGTCTTCATAATCCATAATGGTTTTATAATCCATAATGGTTTTATAATCTATAATGGTTTTATAATCTAGAATGGCTTTATAATCTATAATGGCGGTGTAACCCCAGAATGTACACCTAAACTCTTGTATAATTGCATCAGATTCCACCTCTGTAGTTCCAGATGTATGACATGGTTCTTCTTCCTGCAGCTATCCCAGAGTCCCCAGTGAGGCTGCCAGGGAAGCTGGACAAAGAGCAGATCAAGAACGTCATCCCCAAGCCCAAGGTGACCGTCCCCCCTCAGATCCACTTGCAGCCCTTCGACTATGCCGGGGAGACCTATATGGGTGGCTCAGAGGAGGTGGGCCAGGTGGGCTTTACTGATGTAGGGGAGGAGGAAGAAGAGGAAGATGAGGAGGAGACAGATGTGGACAACAAGCTTAATTCAAGAGGAGATGTTTTCAGTAAGCCTTATTCCCCTCTAACTCTTTCCCACTAATCCACCTATTTATTGCCATCGTGGGTGGTCCCAAATCGGATTATTCCAACACTGATAATATGGAAGTTCGTACACCATTACTGCTGTGGTAATGTGCAGCTCTCGTAGTTATTCAGAAATAAAATAACTCAGTTGTTTCAATCATTTGTGATTCTGTACATACGGTTGTCTTCACCCTGTTAAATTTAGGATGGTTACACATTTTCTATGCCCCCACATTTTTTATTTTTTATTTATTTCACCTTTATTTAACCAGGTAGACAAGTTGAGAACAAGTTCTGGCCAAGATAAAGCATAGCAGTGTGAACAGACAACACAGAGTTACACATGGAGTAAACAATTAACCAGTCAATAACACAGTAGAAAAAAAGAGTCTATATACATTGTGTGCAAAAGGCATGAGGAGGTAGGCGAATAATTACAATTTTGCAGATTAACACTGGAGTGATAAATGATCAGATGGTCATGTACAGGTAGAGATATTGGTGTGCAAAAGAGCAGAAAAGTAAATAAATAAAAACAGTATGGGGATGAGGTAGGTAAAATTGGGTGGGCTATTTACCGATAGACTATGTACAGCTGCAGCGATCGGTTAGCTGCTCAGATAGCAGATGTTTGAAGTTGGTGAGGGAGATAAAAGTCTCCAACTTCAGCGATTTTTGCAATTTGTTCCAGTCACAGGCAGCAGAGAACTGGAACGAAAGGCGGCCAAATGAGGTGTTGGCTTTAGGGATGATCAGTGAAATACACCTGCTGGAGCGTGTGCTACGGGTGGGTGTTGCCATCGTGACCAGTGAACTGAGATAAGGCGAAGCTTTACCTAGCATGGACTTGTAGATGACCTATACAGGACACTATACAGGACAACTTCAAACACATAACTACGCAAAGTTCGGAGATGGATGGTCACAGGGTTAGTGCGATGACATTGCTAAAGTAGTCAAATATTTAGTAGGAAACAACTTTACAAACCTTATCATGTTGTCAAATGACAGATGGCAATGTTGTCAGTAGCTAGCAAAGTTTGTGAAAAATAGCTTGCAATGCTAACATTAACTAGCTCAAATCCAGTGGCTTCCCCTCAATCTTATCTAGCTAGCTAACGTTATACTGCATATAAAGTTAAATTGGTGGTATTAAAATGATGACAAAGGTTTTTCTGCTATTTGTTTGCCTCCTTTTGAATGCCATTGTATTTCCATGACACTACAATGCACTTTTGATTACATCTTCATCAGCAGTCTACATCTTCATCAGCAGTCTACATCTTCATCAGCAGTCTACATCTTCATCAGCAGTCTGCAGCTTCATCAGCAGTCTACATCTTCATCAGCAGTCTACATCTTCATCAGCAGTCTACATCTTCATCAGCAGTCTACATCTTCATCAGCAGTCACTGAAGATGCGTTGAGTAGAATGCTCAGTTGGGCATCAGTCCAAAACTAATGATCAAAACAATACTGTGACGAAACATGCAACCCATGAATACAACCAGTGGGTTATACAGTTCATCAAGAGGATAGGAAGGGAGTTCTCTCTGGCAAGAAGAGAGAATAATAAGTGGTGTGACTGGGAACACAGACAGGAACTTGTGAGTTTCTGCTCTCCAGACTTGAAATACTTGGTAGTTTATTGCAGCCATTTTTTTACCTTCCAAGAGAGGTCTTAGGGATTATCTCCATGGCTGTGTGGATCCCACCGACATCAAAAATGCTCTCAAGGATCTTCATTGGACCCAGAACAAACTGGAAACTGAGTACCTGGAGACAGCATTCATTTTCGAATTTGAGAACAGTGCTCCTGAATTACGATAAAAAGATTGACTGTTTTGATCATGTGGACTGGAATATGTTCCGTGTCACCTCTGGGGATAACATCAATGAATAAGCCGACACAGTCACTGGATTCATCTAAAAAAAAGCATGATGTAATTCCGATGGTGTCTTTCAAAAACGATCCAAATCAAAAACCCACGGATTGATGGCAGCCTTGTCAGGAAACTAAAGGAGAGAGATGCTGCTTCTAAACAAGCCAAGGTGGCCGGGGAGAATAGTATGGTTAAACGGTGCAAATAATAGCTACGCAGATCGATCAAGATGGCGAGGCACAAGTATAGGGACAAAGTGGAGGAGCAATTCAGCGGGTCGGACACGAGGCGTATGTGGCAGGGGCTTCTAACTATCACAATCAAATTGAGGTCACCAACGCTGCCCTACCGGACGAGGAGAAAAACACATTTTTTCTCCCACTTCGATCAAAATGACTTTGAGCTGCCGAGGAAAGAACCGCACAAGGCTGCCGGCCCAGATGATATCCCTAGCCGCACCCTCAGAACATGTGCAGACCAGCTAGCTTTTGTGTTCAGACATTTCTAGCTCAGGCCATTATTCCAAACCTGCTTCAAGATGTCCATTATCAAAGGAAAAGTAACTGAACTGAATGACTACTGACCAACACTTCCATCATCATCTGCGACTTGTATGCTCTAGTCGGCTGGCCCTCGCTACATATTCGTCGCCAGACCCACTGGCTCCAGGTCATCTACAAGTCCATGCTAGGTAAAGCTCCGCCTTATCTCAGCTCACTGGTCACGATGGCAACACCCATCCGTAGCACGCGCTCCAGCAGGTGTATCTCACTGATCATCCCTAAAGCCAACACCTCATTTGGCCGCCTTTCGTTCCAGTACTCTGCTGCCTGTGACTGGAACGAATTGCAAAAATCGCTGAAGTTGGAGACTTTTATCTCCCTCACCAACTTCAAACATCAGCTATCTGAGCAGCTAACCGATCGCTGCAGCTGTACGTAGACTATTGGTAAATAGTCCACCCTTTTTCACCTACCTCATCCCCATACTGTTTTATTTATTTACTTTTCTGCTCTTTTGCACACCAATATCTCTACCTGTACATGACCATCTGATCATTCATCACTCCAGTGTTAATCTGCAAAATTGTAATTATTTGCCTACCTCCTCATGCCTTCTGCACACATTGTATATAGACTCCCCTTTGTTTTCTACTGTGTTATTGACTTGTTAATTGTTTACTCCATGTGTAACTCTTTGTTGTCTGCTCACACTGCTATGCTTTATCTTGGCCAGGTCGCAGTTGCAAATGAGAACTTGTTCTCAACTAGCCTACCTGGTTAAATAAAGGTGTTCTCAACTAGCCTACCTGGTTAAATAAAGGTGTTCTCAACTAGCCTACCTGGTTAAATAAAGGTAAAAAAAAATAAAAAAAATAAAAAAATAAAATGAGGTGCTTCGTGAGGCTAGTCAAAGAACCACAGTCGACGCAATCGCCATTGCACTGCCCACTGACTTCACCCACCTGGACAAGAGGAATGCGCATGTAAGGATGCTGTTCATAGACTACAGCTCAGCTTTCAATACCATAGTGCCCTCTAAGCTCACCACAAAGCTCATAGCCCTGGGACTGAACTCCTCCTTCTGCAACTTTGTCCTGGACTTCCTGACGGGCCGCCCCCAGGTGGTGAAGGAAGGCAACATTATCTCCTCCATGCTGATCCTCAACACGGGTGCCCCACAAGGGTGCTTCCTCAGGCCCCTCCTGTATACCCACGACTACGTGGCC
The DNA here is from genome assembly GCF_002021735.2 of Oncorhynchus kisutch. Lineage (NCBI taxonomy): Eukaryota > Metazoa > Chordata > Actinopteri > Salmoniformes > Salmonidae > Oncorhynchus > Oncorhynchus kisutch. Next base: position 71,376,576 of record NC_034175.2, on the reverse strand, counting down.
TCACACAGTTCCAATACACAACATAGTCTAAATTGGTGAAGCGAAATGAAAAAAAATCACTTGTTTCAAAGAGTAAAATAAAAAATAAAAAACTGAAAGTGGTGTGTATGTATGTACTGTATGTATTCACCCGTTTTGCTGTGAAGACCCTAAATAAGATCTGGTGCAACCAATTACCTTCAGAAGTCACATAATTAGTTAAATAAGGTCCACCTGTGTCCAATCTAAGTGTCACATGATCTCAGTGTACACCTGTTCTGAAAGGCCCCAGAGTCTGCAACACCACTAAGCAAGGGGCACCACCAAGCAAGCGGCACCACGAAGACCAAGGAGCTCTCCAAACAGGTCATGGACAAAGTTGTGGGGAAGTACAGATCAGGGTTGGGTTATAAAAAAAAATCTGAAACTTTGAACATCCCACAGAGCACTATTAAATACATTATTTTAAAAATGAAAAGAATATGGCACCACAACAAACCTGCCAAGAGAGGGCTGCCCACCAAATCTCACAGACCAGGCAAGGAGGGCATTAATCAGAGAGGCAACAAAGAGACCAAAGATAACCCTGAAGGAGCTGCAAAGCTTCACAGCGGAGATTGGAGTATCTGTCCATAGGACCACTTTAAGCCATACATTCCCACAGAGCTGGGCTTTACGGAAGAGTGGCCAGAAAAAGGCCATTGCGTAATGACAGAAATAAGCAAACACATTTGGTGTTCACCAAAAGGTATGTGGGAGACTCCCCAAACATATGGAAGTAGGTACTCTGGTCAGATGAGGCTAAAATTGAGCTTTTTGGCCATCAAGGAAAATGCTATGTCTGGCGTAAATCCAACACCTCTCGTTACCCCGAGAAAACCATCCCCACAGTGAAGCATGGTGGTGGCAGCATCATGCTGTGGGGATGTTTTTCATCAGCAGGGAATGGGAAACTGGTCAGAATTGAAGGAATGATGGATGGTGCTAAATACAGGGAAATTATTGAGGGAAACCGGTTTCAGTCTTCCAGAGATTTGAGACTGGGACCGAGGTTCCCCTTCCAGCAGGATAATGACCCTAAGCATACTACTAAAGCAACACTCGAGTGTTTTAAGGGGAAACATTTAAATGGCTTGGAATGGCCTAGTCAAAGCCCAGACCTCAATCCAATTGGGAATCTGTAGTGTGACTTAAAGATTGCTGTAAACCAGCAGAACCCATCCAACTTGAAGGAGATGGAGCAGTTTTGCCTTGAAGAATGGGCAAAAATCCCAGTTGCTAGATGTGCCAAGCTTATAGAGACGTACCCCAAGAGACTTGCAGCTGTAAAATTGCTGCAAAAGGTGGCTCCACAAAGTATTGACTTTGGGTGGGGTGAATAGTTATGTTTCACAATAAAAAATATTTTGCATCTCAAAGTGGTAGGCATGTTATATAAGTCAAATGACACAAACCCCTCCAAAAATCTATTTTAATTCCAGGTTGTAAGGCAACAAAATTGAAAAAAATCCCGGGGGGGTGAATACTTTTGCAAGCCACTGTAAACAACCTCTCTGTCAATGTTGGCAACCAGGCTAGGCATGTCCTCATCCTCATCAACAGGGGCCGCCGTAAAGACGTCAAGTTCCTCGGTGTACAGATCTCCAAGGAGCTGAAATTGTCAAACCATACGGACACTGTGGTGAAGAAGGCACGACAGTGACTCTTTAACCCCAGGTGGCTGAAGAAATGTGCCCTGTCCCGAAGGCCGTCACAGTAGTCTACAGGAGCACCATCGAGATCATACTGTCGGGCTGCATCACAACCTGGTACAGCCACTCCACCACCGCTGACCGCAAGGCTCTACAGAAGGCGGTACGCTCAGCCGAACGCACCATTGGGTGCTCACTGCCTGCCCTCCAGGACACCTACAACGCCAGGTGTCACAGGAAGGCCAAGAAGATCATCAGGGACCTCAGCAACCAGCCTGGTCTCCCTGTTTCCATCATTCAGACATGGGCAGTACAGGAGCATCATGGCTAAAACGAACAGACTGGTCAATAGCTTCTATCCCCAGACCATCAGGCTGGTTTAGTTAGCTGGACTAATTGGCTGGATTGAGTCCCTTACTTCTATCAAAGCTGTAGCATGGTGGCAGCCTGTCAGGCAGCATTAGCTTGAGGAGTACCATTCCACAATTAAAAAAAGTATGTTTCAAGCCCTTGGACCTGTGTGTCATGATTCAGCCTGTTGCTTCATGTTCAATGCACTGAGTAGATCTATGGCTCAACATGAAAGATTCCTTATCAGTAAGCAGAGAACGGCCTCTGTTTCACATATTAGATTCACATGCTGCAAATACATATTCAAACCTTGTAAAGGTATAAATAGCTAATGTGGTTAGAGGAGGTGCCATCAACACATTAGAATAGTTCTTACTGTGTTACCTCCTGTTCTAAATAAGATGTAGCAAGAGGAAGTTTAACTAAGATACAGTTTAATGCTGCATGTAGTTCAATACGCTCTATGCATTTTGGTTGATGTCATCAAAACAGATCTGGTTCTAGTGTTTGAAACAGTATTCTGTTTTGCCCCTGTCATTTGCCATTGACCTTTTCAAGGGAGACTAAAGACAGGAAAAACTGCTGTGCAAACATAAGTGCTGACTACCGGTTGAGGCCATCAGTCAAACTGTCACACATGACAACTTCTCTAACCTTCTCCTTCTCTGGCCATGTGCTGAAACTGAAGGTTGAAAAGCAAGCATGAAGACAGCATAGATATGAGTATAATCAGGCAAGCATGCATAAAAGCAATAAAATAAGCCTCTCATGCCAAATCAGTCATTTTGTTTAGAAATAAGAAGATGCTTAGCTCTTGGTATAAAACACACGTACACATAAAGGTGTCTCTGCAGTCTAATGTTTTGTCCCTGACGGAGACATGGATCACCCCAGAGAACTTAATCTGACTAGGTTTTCTCTCATAGTCCAAGAGCGTCTGGTCGTCGCAATGTTGGCACAGGTCTACTTATTTCTCCTAAATGGAGATTTGGGCCAAAATAGCTAGAATTATTGGCTCTGCATCTTACGATCAAAACCCATACGAGGGTGGGCAAAGGATCACTTGTGTGATGGTATACCTCTCAGTGAGACAGTAACAAGGATACCGCTCACCACTACTGTTGATCTCTTTATGGGAAACAAGTCTGACAGTAGCCTGATCTTTCGGCAGGACGACTCTGAAGGCAAGAGGAGACAGGCCCTGAGACATCCAACAGCTCCAGGGATTAATTTTAGTCCGCCGCCATGTGAGCGCCTCAGGATACACACAGATCTCCCTGTGCTTGCAGAGACGTGTGTTATCATCCCTCAGAACAGCTGTTCAGCAAACAGAGTCCTTGAAAGAGAGAGTCTGTCATTACCTCCTCAAACACCAGCCCCCTCTGGCTGGTCAGGGTTCAATTAACAAAGTTGCATACATCTGGTTGTCTAGGGAAACTCGGTGAAGGGGGAAGTTTGTTGGGAGAGCTTTAAGATGCTTCAGTTTTAATATCCTACGGTTAAAATGCACCATTCTGACAGATGAATGGCAGCAGGGCAGGCTTCCACTTGCAGGGTAAAAAGCCCCTTACTGGCTTTTGTTTTATGAGGGGAAATCTCTCAACTGCATAATCATCTGGAAGATTTTCAGGAATCACATATCTTCAGAAGAATGCTTGTAACTAAAATAGAGCTATATTATTAAGTAAATTAAATGATCTGCTTAGACAATGTTTTACATAAACAATAATCAAGGCTGTTGATATCCTGTTTGAATGTCATGTCTTTCTTTTTTTGTGCTTTTTGCAAAAGTTAAGTACATTATTTTGACATTTTATGTACCTTATCTTAAAAGAGTTATCTGTCTCCCAAATCAGTTCCAGAGGACTTTGAGTCAGTATTTGGTCCTGCAACGGATGTCAAAGAGATCGAAATAGCTCCAGGACAGGAAGGTAATCCTTGCTTTACTTGTTAACATAATGTGGGTAACCTTACCTTCATAATCCCTGTGAATTGTTGACATCTGACTGTGCCTTCCAGAGTTCTTCATGGACTGCAACTTCGATCAGGGTGTGTGTGAGTGGGTGCAAGACAAGGACGATAGCTTTGACTGGAGCGTGTCCTACCATGAAAATGGTACAAATTATACTATTAATTGGGCATAAATAGTATTTACCTTCTATATTTGCCATGTAATTTCATACAATGACCGATAAGGTAAATCCTCTATTGTTCAAATGATTGTCTGAATCTATCTTCCAGAAGTTGCTCTTTGCTGTGCTTAATCTATGTATTCCCGAATAGCTGTTAGTCATACGTTAATGACTATCAGTGACCAACCTGTGTCCATTCCCTGGTCCCTAACCCCCAGGTATGGAGTACTACATGGCTATGAGTGGTCTTCTGGGAGAGAAGAAGGACCAGGCCAGGCTAAAGCTGCTCCTCAGTGACCGGGCCCAGCAGGGAGGCTTCTGCCTCACCTTCAACTACCGCGTGATGGGCAGCCATGTGGGCACGCTGCGGGTGCTGTTGAACAACAGCACCGGACTTGTGTGGGAACGGAGCCACAGCCGGAGTCAGGATTGGCAGACAGAACTGCTCACTGTAGCCTGGAAGAACCAGGACCCAGAATATGTGAGTCACCATTCCATTCCAAACACCTAGAATGATAAAGGACTCGAATGGCGCCGGTGTATGTTCTGTGAATACCGGATTTACCAGCTCAATGTCGTTCATTTAATCACCACACTTGCCAAATATGGCCACTGTCGAAGGGAACAAAATACACCGCACAAGTCACAATTTCCAAAACATCTAATCAACATCTTTGCTGTCATTCTCCAGATCCTCTTTGAAGCTGAACGTGGGAATGGAGTTGGGGGAGAGATTGGGCTGGACAATGTGGTGCTGACCTCAGGCTACTGTCAAGAGGAAGACACAGCCATCTTTTAAACTGTGAACTCTGAACCTGTAGAAATCAGTCCAGTGTGTTTGACACAGACCTCAGAGGCAGAGCTAGCATCAGTCTCTCCCTTTAGTCTACTCTTTTTGGAGAGCAGACACACATCTTCCTAAAACCCAAACTAAGGGTGTATTTGTTTTGTTGTTGCTGTACTGTACAACAAGTATTAAGAAAAATGTGCATTTGCAGAATGTTTGGCAGTTCAGCCGTCCACATAGGAAAGCGTTGCTGAGGGATTGAGCATCATTGGTATGTGCAGGGATTTCATCTGCAAGTTTACAAGCTTTTCCTTTCATTTGAGCCACCAATTTGTCCACAAATAAATGATCCACTACATACAGTTCCGTTTTTCAATAATGTTCACAAATGTTTTGAAATATATTCAATTATTTTCACATAAATGGCAGGATACGGCAGGCTTATCTACAACAACAAAAAACATTATATTCTGTTGCTTTTTCTTTTTCTAAGTGACATTTTGCAGTTAGTTGCAATATATAAAAATAAGATAGACTAAGACTTGTAACATGTAGTTACATGAACCCTAAATAGTAATATCAGATTCATCAAGAAGTCTTCCCTTGAACCCTACATGCTTTATAATCATAGTACGTGTATGTAACAATGCATAACTGCTGTAAATTGAGCTTTTATATTGTATTACATTTAAAAAAAACATTTTTATAAGGGCTCTGTTCATGTTTGTTTTTTTCATGGTCTTTGCCCGTGGTCACTAGCTGCTGCTTGTCACTGATTCTATGGGACCCTGTATACTGAAACAGTCACAACCTCTCGCACACCTTCAATCTTGACCTTGTCATAGCTGCTAGAAAGTTGCTGTTCCCTCAATCTCAATCTCTCACAGAAAGTCACACATGTTCACATAAAAAAAAGCAGTGTTGGAGTAGTGGAAAAGCCTTTTGTAGGGCATGTGTTACATGGACATTGCAAAAGAAGAATGCTATTTACTTGGCCAGGAGGACTCAAATAGACCACAACAGACAATGAAAAGATTAGACCTACAGGCCTGAAATCAACTACCAGAAAATGTAAACTAGGGGGCCTACAGTTCATGGAGGATTTTTTTTTAAATGAGCTTTTGTGCACTCACACAAAAAATTATCGTCTGGTTCTACCGTGTGGTGTCTGGTCTGGACCTCCCGTGTGGTGTCTGGTCTGGTCCTCCCGTGTGGTGTCTGGTCTGGTCCTCCCGTGTGGTGTCTGGTCTGGTCCTCCCGTGTGGTGTCTGGTCCTATCGTGTGGTGTCTGGACTTGTTCTACCTTGTGGTGTCTGGTCCTACCGTGTGGTGCCTGGTCTGGTCCTACCATGTGTTGTCTAGTCTGGTCCTACTGTGTGGTGTCTGGTCCTACCGTGTGGTGTCTGAACTGGTCCTACCATGTGTTGTCTAGTCTGGTCCTACTGTGTGGTGTCTGGTCCTACCGTGTGGTGTCTGAACTGGTCCTACCATGTGGTGTCTGGTCCTACCATGTGGTGTCTGGTCTGGTCCTACCGTGTGGTGTCTGGTCTGATCCTAATGTGTGGTGTCTGGTCTGGTCCTACCGTGTGATGTCTGGTCTGGTCCCACCGTGTGGTGTCTGGTCTGGTCCTACCGTGTGGTGTCTGGTCTGGTTCTACCGTGTGGTGTCTGGTCTGGTCCTCCCGTGTGGTGTCTGGTCTGGTTCTACCATGTGGTGTCTGGTCTCGTCCCACCGTGTGGTGTCTGGTCTGGTCCTCCCGTGTGGTGTCTGGTCTGGTCCTCCCGTGTGGTGTCTGGTCTGGTCCTCCCGTGTGGTGTCTGGTCCTATTGTGTGGTGTCTGGACTTGTTCTACCTTGTGGTGTCTGGTCCTACCGTGTGGTGCCTGGTCTGGTCCTACCATGTGTTGTCTAGTCTGGTCCTACTGTGTGGTGTCTGGTCCTACCATGTGGTGTCTGAACTGGTCCTACCATGTGGTGTCTGGTCCTACCATGTGGTGTCTGGACCTACCATGTGGTGTCTGGTCTGATCCTAATGTGTGGTGTCTGGTCTGGTCCTACCGTGTGATGTCTGGTCTGGTCCTACCGTGTGGTGTCTGGTCTGGTCCTACCATGTGGTCTGGACTGGTCCTACCGTGTGGTCTCTGGTCTGGTCCTATATGAGTAAGAATAATGAGTTGTACTACAGGGACTCACTATTGGAAATTCGTATATTATAGTTTGATTACATTTTAGGGTATCTGAGGAGTCAATAGAAACTTATTTTGACTTGTTTTAACAATGATCAGGGGGAGATTTTTGGATTCCTTTCTCTGCATGTTGAATGAGTGGATTACTCAAATCGATGGCGCCAACTAAACTGACTTTTTGGGATATAAAGAAGGATTTTATCTAACAAAACAACACGTTGTTATAGCTGGGACCCTTTGGATGGCAAATCAGAGGAAGATTTTCAAAAAAGGATGCCTCAGGACTACATGGCCTGATGACTCCTTGCTGTCCCCAGTCCACCTGGTCATGCTGCTGCTCCAGTATCAACTTTTGTGCCTGCAGCTATGGAACCCTGACCTGTTCACTGGACGTGCTACCTTGTCCCGGACCTACTGTTATGGACCTGCTGTCTCTAACTCTGAATGATCGGCTATGAAAAGCCAACTGACATTTACTCCTGAGGTGCTGACCTGTTACACCCTCTATAACCCACTGCGATTATTATTATCTGACACTGCTGGTCATCTATGAACGTTTGAACATTTTGGCCATGTTCTGTTATTATCTCCACCCGGCACAGCCAGAAGAGGACTGGCCACCCCTCATAGCCTGGTTCCTCTCTAGGTTTCTTTCTAGGTTCCAGCCTTTCTAGGGAGTTTTTCCTAGCCACCGTGCTTCTACATCTGCATTGCTTGCTATTTGGGGTTTTAGGCTGGGTTTCTGTACAGCACTTTGTGACATCAGCTGATGTAAAAAGGGCATTATAAATACATGTGATTATTTTTCTGGTTTGGTACTATCTACCGTGTGGTTTCTGGTTTGGTACTATCTACCGTGTGGTTTCTGGTTTGGTACTATCTACCGTGTGTTTTGTCGTCCTCTGGTGGCTGTTTCTGTAAGAATAAGACGTGGTCTCTGTTGGAGGTTGGATTGAATACTGGAGATGACTACATTTTAGCCAGTAAATAGCTAACAGTATAGCTGTATTTGTTTATAATTCATTATATCATAAATAATCTGCAATTCAAACTGAGTGATGTGACTCGAGAACATTTCGAGACTTCTTAGGTCACATGAGTGGAAACAGAGGCTAATGTTATCAGATGTTGTTCGAGCCAGAAGCTGCTAGCCTAGCTAACTGCTATTGAAGACCATCCTAGGGGGACAGCTACAACAACAACAAAGAAGCTATAAACTATCACAGTCGTTGTCTGTGTTCTTCAAAACTTGGCTTGGCAACGGTAAATTCATAATTAAGTCCCATTATCAGTGTCTTATGGTTTAGCTAGCGGGCTTAATCGTTTTCAGCAGGATTGATAGCTAGTCATTAGGAGAAGAAAATGTGGCATCTACGTTTGGTAGTAACAACGCTAGCTAAATCAGCTAGGTAGCTAAATCTCGACTGTCATCCAACTTCACACTGTTGTGCGGGCGTATGTTTGCCTTATTTCTTATAGCTAGCTAGCTATCCACGCTAAGTTTCAAACATTATTCCTCGGGTAATAGGCATTTGTTCCTATCATATTCTAGATAACATTGCTTGAGAAATGTAACTTGTTAGCTAGCTATGACGTGACAGTTTATGTATCGGCAGCTATGTTTTGTAAAAGGCTGGTTTACAGACAGCTGTTGTAGTCACTGTACTGTATATAGTATGTTTGCAGGTTCAGTCAACACATTTGTTTGCTATTTCGTTCCAGTTGGTTGAATGTTGACCACGGTTAAGATAATGACCGACACGAAACATAGACACATGTGACCAAGCAGCTAATGTCTATAGCACATGATCCTGGCCAACTGGAGGCTTCAATAATTCACGGGTAAGTCCCCTTCTTCCTGTTTGTGTGGGAGGTTGATTTGCTGTGAATGCCACTGTAAGATAAAGTGCTAACATTCAAGTGTTTTTCTTAGGTTTCAGAATATCTACACTGAGTAGTAAAGGTAAATCTGGCTCCTAAAAATACCTTCTCCTTTTTTTTTTAAATAGGTGAAACAAAACAGATTTGAAAAACCTGAAGGTTATTGTGCGACAGTTGTTAGTTACACATTACATCCTGTCCCCTAGGTCCTATTTTCCAGAGGAAGAGACCACGTTTTGTTAAGAGCCATGGCCAACAAGTCATCCCTGCTGAAAGTCATCCTGCTGGGAGACGGAGGAGTGGGGAAGAGCTCCCTCATGAACCGCTACGTCACCAACAAGTTTGACACGCACCTCTTCCACACCATCGGAGTGGAGTTCCTCAACAAGGACCTGGAGGTGGACGGTCGTCTGGTCACCATGCAGATCTGGGACACGGCCGGACAGGAGCGTTTCCGCAGCCTCAGGACTCCCTTCTACCGCGGGTCTGACTGCTGTCTGCTCACATTCAGCGTGGATGACAACCAGAGCTTCCACAACCTGGCCAACTGGAAGAAGGAGTTCATCTACTATGCCGATGTCAAGGAGCCTGAGAAGTTCCCCTTCGTGGTGCTGGGGAACAAGGTGGATGTGTCGGAACGGCAAGTTTCTGCTGAAGATGCCCAACAGTGGTGTCTGGAAAATGGCAATCACCCTTACTATGAGACCAGTGCCAAGGATTCCATCAACGTAACCATAGCCTTTGAGGAGGCAGTGCGGAGAGTGCTGGCCATGGAGGAGAGGGCAGACCACCTCATCCCCACGGACACAGTCAACCTCCACAGAAAGCCCCGCTCCAGCACTTCCTGCTGTTGACAACGTGTAGGTCTTGCCCAGTGCTTGACTTGGACTGAAAGAGGTGCCAGTATTAATTTTGGGTGCCGGTACTGTTTATATTTAGGTGCAGGAGCTCCACAATACTTTTGAACTAATATTCTATAAGAGGAACAGGAGCCCAAGCAGTAGAACATTTTGAGGTGCCGGTATTCCTGCCCAAGTCAAGCACTGGGGCTACAACCTATAAAGAACTGGAGCTAGGAGGACACACAGGCGTATTTATTAACACTCATGCTCACAAGTACAGTAAGCAAGCACTGGCTAGTGTCCGTGGATGATAATCCAATGGGTTTGTTGGTCTTGGGACTCATTGAATGTAAAGCGGGTACTTGAAGAAGAGTATTTTTGTCAGATTCCACCAAGAAATGCATTATAATTTAAATCTGTGCAATCTTTTGAATTATATATATTGTGTTAAAATATCACATTAAATTATGCCATCAATGTGGGTGCCAGAAATACATTCACAAAGCATGGCTTCCTGTTCATATTACACAGCCAGAAAGAAGTTCCTTTTTTGGGAGAAAGCTTCTCTTACACTGTGACTGAAACCAAGGGTGAGATGAGCGGCCTTTACCAGTGAAAGTATCATAACTGATTCCATTGAAAACATATTGCAGACCGTATGTAAATATAATCCCACCCAAATGTGATACAGTAGAAGCAAGTCACTTTTAATCATCAATTGAGTTCAATGGGATTAGGTAAAAAATTAAATAAAAAATCCAAACATAATATATTAATATTTATTACAACAAATGTTGATACAAAGCAGAGTAATTTATGCAGTCTTCATTTGAAAAAGTTAAAGCACTAATCTAGCATCACTACTTTATAGTACAGAGAGTGGGAAATCTAAGCAGAAATTAAGGTTTATGATTTCTTACTCTATAATATTATTGGTGCTGGTAGCTGAATTTGCTGGCCTTGCGATATCTGCACAACGTACCGTAATGAATGAGTTATCATTATGCAATGGACACAATGTTCAACACTTGCACAGAATAAAGCAGAGTTCTTATGCAGCATGACATTCTGCTCTCTACCAATAAGGTAGTACATAACCTTGTTCTTACCATTCCAGAACCTCAGTGTTCTGATAACCTGGCTAATTGTAATTAACAGATGGGTGATACATTATGAATTTGGTCATGGTGGTGGATATGCTAAACCATGTTTAATGTATGTACCTGTCCATTGTTGTTGTTTCTATGGGCATCTTAATTAATCTAACATGTATTTTCTTTACATTTATGGAGATCAATTTCATTTTCTTACACACGAGTATAGTTTTAATAGTAACATTTGATTACAACAATCATTGCTTATTGATTTTACAGTATTGTACATCCTCACAAAATAGAGTGTTGAGAACAGTTTTCTTTGCTCAGTTTTTATATCATTTTGCTACAGCAGCAGAATGACCGGAACGCAAGTTAAATGAAAAATGCTATTTGAATAAAAACAGTCCTTGAATGAATGATCTTTCCTAAAGATGTTTGTTTTTAGTCTCCACTGTTACAGGGGAGGAAAAAACACTTTGTTAAAATGTGAAAAAGATATCAGTTAAGAGTTAGACTTCAGCAGTAAGTCATTTGGGAAATGTTTTCTGGTGTGGTGAATATTACTGCATATATACAGGATCGATTACACGCAGAATGTGAGTGTTTGTTTGCATCGGCTGGTCTTTGTACATGCTTAATGATTAGTGAAATGTTCTGCCATTACTTTGTATGGCAAATGCACACACATGCACGCTAGTGAATGATTTGGAAAGTGTTTTGATGAGAAAATCTGGACAGTAAGACATAGAACATTTCACAAACATCAGAAATTAAATATACATGTTTTAACCAAGCTCATTCAAGGTCTAGCTCATACAGACCATGTCACTATTATCATACTAGACCTCAGAGACCATGTCACTATTATCAAACTAGACCTCAGAGACCATGTCACTATTATCAAACTAGACCTCAGAGACCATGTCACTATTATCAAACTAGACCTCAGAGACCATGTCACTATTATCAAACTAGACCTCAGAGACCATGTCAGTTATCAAACTAGATCTCAGAGACCATGTCACTGTTATCAAACTAGACCTCAGAGACCATGTCACTATTATCTAACTAGACCTCAAGAGACCATGTCACTATTATCAAACTAGACCTCAGAGACCATGTCACTGTTATCAAACTAGACCTCAGAGACCATGTCACTGTTATCAAACTAGACCTCAGAGACCATGTCACTATTATCAAACTAGACCTCAGAGACCATGTCACTGTTATCAAACTAGACCTCAGAGACCATGTCACTGTTATCAAACTAGACCTCAGAGACCATGTCACTATTATCAAACTAGACCTCAGAGACCATGTCACTATTATCAAACTAGGCAACAAAATGCTGGTGACACTCACACATACCATTAATTCATTATAAAACACTTCCCAATGCTGTCTTTTATACTGTGGTTGGTAAGAATAAAGCAAGTAATAACAGGGAATTTATCAAAACACAACCAACAGGTGATCGTAGACCAATGATGTGTATGATAAACACAATGAAGAAAATAAAAAAAGGTGCAGAACTCAGGTTGGTTCATTAGCTCAAGAGGTGCTTCTTTCCAAGGAACTGCACTTTTCTGTCAAATGCCGTCGACCGGATTGGAGCATTGGTTTCATAAAAAGGATTCATTGCAAACTGGAAAAGAGCACAGATTACTGAACAATGATCAATCATCAGAATGTTAATTTAAGTTAGGTGTATATGACCTGGACAAAAAGGGCAACTCACCTTAATGTATAAATCATACACATCATTAAAGAAGTTTTTGATTCCATCTTCTTGTCGTACATCATGAAGCATGATGAATCTCATATGTGATGGAGATGGTTAAGGGGGAAAAAATGGAACACAGACACTACCCATATTTCTCTGGGCCCTTTGGCCAAGGAAACAATTACTATTTGTTGAATTGTAGATATATTTCAGGAATACATTATTCCATATTTTTTTGTTGCAACGTTTCCAGGGCTATATAGGTCTCATTGGCCCCGTGGTAAGTTTCGTCTCTGAGATTGGAAGGTTGGCTAAGGTTGGATTCCTGGCCAATTCATGCCAAAGACTCTAAAAATGGGACCCGATGCCTCTGCTTGGCACTCAGCATTAAGGAGATGGATTAGGGGTATGTCCCTGCAATAGACTAGTGTCCTGTCCAGGGGTGAGCTTGTACATCAAGCTGCCTCGCTACAGAAACCGGAGATATGCTCCTGTTAAATCAATCAAATGTATTTATAAAGCCCTTTTTAAATCAGCTGATGTCACAAAGTGCTTTTACAGAAACCCAGCCTAAAACCCCAAACAGTAAGTAATGCAGATGTAGAAGCATGATGGCTAGAAAAACACCCTAGAAAGGCAGGAACCCATGAAGAAACCTAGAGAGGAACTAGGCTCTGAGGGGTGGCCAGTCTTCTTCTGGCTGTGCCAGGTGGAGATTATAAGAGTACATGGCCATTAAGGCCAGATTGTGTCCTATGGGCTCTTCTGCCTCAGACAGTGCTACTTACTTACGTGTAGGTCTTGGGTAGTGGTCAAAAAAGGATATGTCCTGCGGTGACAAACGCAGAGACAAACCACTCATTGAACTTGTCCACAGTCTTCAGGTACATGTTGTTAGACAGCCACATGTTTTCATCCACCAAGTCGAGAGCCGCATGTGCAATGAACTGGTTCAGATGCCGGTGGTCATCCTGTTGACATATAGAGAGAATGGATAAAACAATGACATATCAAGTGTGTTTATTCCCCTATAAGGCATAAGAATACACAAAATATTTCTACTTGCTCTCAAACATTACTTCAAATGATCAACACACAGTGACCCCCCCCAAAAAATGTCTGGATCGGCTTTAAGCTATGTAATTGAGTGAGCATTACAGTAACCTCTTCTTTTGACTAGATGTAGATAGAGATCTCAATACATATGTAGTAATGAAGCTAGCTACCAATTTAGACAGTTGTCAGGAGCATAGACCTATCTAAACTCAGAAAAAAAAGAAACATCCCTCGCAGTTGCAGACCATGTGTAACAACACCTGCACAGCATCGGTATATCCGAACATCACACCTGCGGGACACGTACAGGTTGGCAACAACAACTGCCAGAGTTACACCAGGAATGCATAATCCCTCCATCAGTGCTCAGACTGTCTGAACTAGGCTGAGAGAGGCTGGACTGGTGGCTTGTAGGCCTGTTGTAAGGCAGGTCTTCACCAGACATCACTGGCAACGTCACCTATGGGCACAAACCCACCGTCGCTGGACCAGGCAGGATTGGCAAAAAGTGCTCTTCACTGACGAGTCGCGGTTTTGTCTCACCAGTGGTGATGGTCGGATTCACATTTATCGTCGAAGGAATGAGCGTTACACTGAGGCCTGTACTCTGGAGCGGTATTGATTTGGAGGTGGAGGGTCCGTCATGGTCTGGGGCGGTGTGTCACAGCATCATCGGACTGAGCTTGTTGTCATTGCAGGCAATCTTAACTCTGTGCGTTACAGGGAAGACATCGTCCTCCCTTATGTGGTACCTTTCCTGCAGGCTCGTCCTGACATGACCCTCCAGCATGCCACCAGCTATACTGCTCGTTCTGAGTGTGATTTCCTGCAAGACAGAAATGTCAGTGTTCTGCCATGGCCAGCGAAGAGCCCGGATCTCAATCCCATTGAGAGCACGTCTGGGACCTGTTGGATCAGAGGGTGAGGGTGCCTTGGTGGAAGAGTGGGGTAACAGTTGAGTGAGAGGCAGTTGACAGTGAGAAGACATTTCTTTTTTTGCTGAGTATATATTATATTGAGAATACCGTAAAGATATATACCTTTGACTCAGCTTTACCAGCAGGTAAGAACTCCATTTCAAAGACTGGGTTGTCATGATGACCAACCATGACGTAATAGAAACTGCCAGACATGTTTCTTTCCAGCAATCAACGCAGTTCTGTGTGAACAGGAATATACATTGGCTATTTCTGTAACTTGTGATGTAAATTGATGTAAATTGGTTAGCTAGCTAACGTTATATAGCTAACTACGTAACTAACGTTAGGTAGCTATATAGCCAGCACGCTTGCAAATGCATTATTATCACCAAGATAAACATATTGAAGCAAACTGAAAAAGTCTTAATTTACAGATAGATGTTTAGATCCAAAATGTACATGTGAAGCAATAGTTTTAATTTTATAAAACAAACGTTTGTTTACCTGCAAACAAAATAATGAAACTGTCCTTATTTCCGGGGAATACCGTCACTTTTTGATGACGATGTAAAAATATGCAATCGACCACCGAAATACATTTGCAACAAGTGAAACATTTTCAACATTTGAAACTAGTTTTTAACTTTGTGTATATTTAATACTATATATTAGTTGATTAATTTATCTGTATTTAGGTCTAATTTCAAAGACAGAATATGAAGGTCATAAATGTGCGACTGGAACTAAAACAATAACATTGCAGGTTCGTTAAATTCAAACGGTTGGCACTTGGAGAGGACATCTTCTTCTTCTTTTTCGACATAATGGCGTATTGCAAACAAATGTTTAAAATGCATGCTGCCACCTACTGTGCTGGAGTGTTTGGTCAATCATGGTTTACAATATTAGTTCCACAATTCTAAATCCTCCTACCTAACTCAGTACTTCTGAGAAAAAAAAAGACCCCTACAAATTTCCAAAATACTCTCCCCATCCCAAAAATCCCTTCAGAACAACCCCAATTCCACTTCTCAAAACGTTCACAGATGTAAGCACTGTCAGTTTGTCCTCTCCACAACTTGACACAAGGTATGGGTCGGCCAAAAAGCAGGATCCCACTCTTTCCAAAAATCTCACCCCTACCGGTCCAAAATCATCTCTGGTAAGACTCTCGGGTCAAACGGTGGAAGACTCTACCACACCTGTCGTGATAGGCAGGCCCACTACACACTGGACTGGCTCAACTTCAGAGCGCTCACTTCTGTCAAGTGACTCCATTTAGAGATCATCAAGGTTCTCAAGAGAGCTTGAAGAGCTTGGAGATTACTTGGTTTGTAATCAGGAGACGTAGGTATGTACACCTCGAATGAATGTGTATACTCAGGAGACGAATCTCTGATATTAACAGTGCCATTCTTACGCTTCCTCGCCATCACACTTCGTCCTCCCCACCTGCTAACCGTTTTTCTGGAAAGCAGACCATTGGTTACTAAGCAGGTCATTTCAACCCGAATCCCTATATATCAGTGCTGTAAACACGATATAAATGTTAGTCTCTTTACAGAGTATTAGGTTTTTGCCTTCAACAAGAAAAACCTGCAAGCTAGTATTCATTGATTGACCCTCTCTTCCCTTGGAGGCTTTATCCCCAGATGAGCTGAGGAAGAGGCTTTACCAAACCTTTAAGAATCGAGGCGTGCTTGACACACTTAAAGTAAGAATTTACATGAGCATTTTGCCTGTTAGATTGCATTAGTTAAAGTTGTACTACTGACTTGGGCAGGCCAGTCCCTATGAAGTCTGACTCTGTCCTGATAACCACCAGTCTGGTGGCAGATCACCTGCAAAACTCTGCATCTAAGAATACCCTGTCTGTGTTCTAACCTGAATATTTTCTACCCTGTCTGTGTTCTGTCCTGTCTGTGTTCTACCCTGTGTGTGTTCTACCCTGAATGTGTTCTACCCTGAATGTGTTCTACCCTGTCTGTGTTCTAACCTGAATATGTTCTGCCCTGTCTCTGTTCTACCCTGTCTGTGTTCTACCCTGAATGGGTTCTGCCCTGTCTGTGTTCTAACCTGCATGTGTTCTACCCTGTCTGTGTTCTACCCTGTCTGTGTTCTAACCTGAATATGTTCTGCCCTGTCTCTGTTCTACCCTGTCTGTGTTCTACCCTGAATTTTTTTATTTTTTTATTTCACCTTTATTTAACCAGGTAGGCTAGTTGAGAACAAGTTCTCATTTGCAACTGCGACCTGGCCAAGATAAAGCATAGCAGTGTGAGCAGACAACAAAGAGTTACACATGGAGTAAACAATTAACAAGTCAATAACACAGTAGAAACCAAAGGGGGAGTCTATATACAATGTGTGCAAAAGGCATGAGGAGGTAGGCAAATAATTACAATTTTGCAGATTAACACTGGAGTGATGAATGATCAGATGGTCATGTACAGGTAGAGATATTGGTGTGCAAAAGAGCAGAAAAGTAAATAAATAAAAACAGTATGGGGATGAGGTAGGTGAAAAAGGGTGGGCTATTTACCAATAGACTATGTACAGCTGCAGCGATCGGTTAGCTGCTCAGATAGCTGATGTTTGAAGTTGGTGAGGGAGATAAAAGTCTCCAACTTCAGCGATTTTTGCAATTCGTTCCAGTCACAGGCAGCAGAGTACTGGAACGAAAGGCGGCCAAATGAGGTGTTGGCTTTAGGGATGATCAGTGAGATACACCTGCTGGAGCGCGTGCTACGGATGGGTGTTGCCATCGTGACCAGTGAGCTGAGATAAGGCGGAGCTTTACCTAGCATGGACTTGTAGATGACCTGGAGCCAGTGGGTCTGGCGACGAATATGTAGCGAGGGCCAGCCGACTAGAGCATACAAGTCGCAGTGGTGGGTGGTATAAGGTGCTTTAGTGACGAAACGGATGGCACTGTGATAGACTGCATCCAGTTTGCTGAGTAGAGTGTTGGAAGCCATTTTGTAGATGACATCGCCGAAGTCGAGGATCGGTAGGATAGTCAGTTTTACTAGGGTAAGCTTGGCGGCGTGAGTGAAGGAGGCTTTGTTGCGGAATAGAAAGCCGACTCTTGATTTGATTTTCGATTGGAGATGTTTGATATGAGTCTGGAAGGAGAGTTTGCAGTCTAGCCAGACACCTAGGTACTTATAGACGTCCACATATTCTAGGTCGGAACCATCCAGGGTGGTGATGCTAGTCGGGCATGCGGGTGCAGGCAGCGACCGGTTGAAAAGCATGCATTTGGTTTTACTAGCGTTTAAGAGCAGTTGGAGGCCACGGAAGGAGTGTTGTATGGCATTGAAGCTTGTTTGGAGGTTAGATAGCACAGTGTCCAAAGACGGGCCGAAGGTATATAGAATGGTGTCTGCGTAGAGGTGGATCAGGGAATCGCCCGCAGCAAGAGCAACATCATTGATATACACAGAGAAAAGAGTCGGCCCGAGAATTGAACCCTGTGGCACCCCCATAGAGACTGCCAGAGGACCAGACAGCATGCCCTCCGATTTGACGCACTGAACTCTGTCTGCAAAGTAATTGGTGAACCAGGCAAGGCAGTCATCCGAAAAACCGAGGCTCCTGAGTCTGCCGATAAGAATATGGTGATTGACAGAGTCGAAAGCCTTGGCAAGGTCGATGAAGACGGCTGCACAGTACTGTCTTTTATCGATGGCGGTTATGATATCGTTGAGTACCTTGAGTGTGGCTGAGGTGCACCCATGACCGGCTCGGAAACCAGATTGCACAGCGGAGAAGGTGCGGTGGGATTCAAGATGGTCAGTGACCTGTTTGTTGACTTGGCTTTCGAAGACCTTAGATAGGCAGGGCAGGATGGATATAGGTCTGTAACAGTTTGGGTCCAGGCTTTTGGAAAGGAAAAATAAGTCATGTTACCACCCTCACGCTAAGTCATTTTCATCCTTAGTCATCCTTTATCAGGGTTGGTTTAGCGGCTTACTCGCAGACTGTGTGTTGACCACAGGACCTGAACAATACAGGTGAAGTGATATCAAACTGAAAGAGCAAGCAACTATTATCTTGAAAAAAGTACAGAACAGTCCAATTAGGCTAAATCTGGCATAGTAATACCATACGAAGAATGTGTTTCAAGGTATTGTGATATTATTACGCCAGATTTAGTCTAATTGGACTGTTCTGTACTTTTTAAAAAGATTTTAGTTGCTCGCTCTTTCAGTTTGATATCACTTCACTTCCCTACTTCCAGCACAGAGGAGGCCTCATCGTTTCATTATATCTATTCCGCTCTGCCTCCAGAAGGTGGCACTCTTGTGTAGGGTAAAAAATATGAATATTCATATCCTCTTTGTCTTGTTTGTTGTGATGTATTGTGTACTTTGGATCCAGTTTATCACGAACATTTCATCCCCCTTATTCCATTTATAAAGAGCTATTGTGATTCTGTTGTTGGTTTGGACCAATTGTTGCTGTCTCAGTAATGTATAGGATAAAATAAAGGCATGTTAGTAACTTTGAATGTTAATAAGTTTGACTCTCACCACTTCTATCACCTCTTCAACCCTACAAACACACAGTAGGCTATTTATTTTTTAGATTGTAAAGTTGGCGAGTATAGCCAGCTGTCAGTTAGTATTAGTATAACATGTGTGAGGACTGATCACAGAGGCTGTACAACAAGCAGTCCAGATGCATGGCTTCTTGAATAGAGCAGTAGCCTCGTCACATAATCCACAGTCTATATGCCGTACAATATTATGTCAAACGTTTGTGTTTTAGTGGCTCATTTGCATGTTACAGTCTAAGTTTAAGAAGTTTGATGTAACACTTCAGGAAACCATCATTGGAACGTACCTCATCCTGAGGAGAGACAGAGTGGAGCTGCAGGCCCAGCTCAGGCTGCTGAAGAAGCTGGATGTGGCTCAGGATGAGAACCAGGGTCTACAGGCAGGTGAGGAACGGTGGCTCAGGAGGAGAACCAGAGCCTACGGGCAGGTGAGGAACGGTGGATCAGGAGGAGAACCAGGGCCTACGGGCAGGTGAGGAACGGTGGATCAGGAGGAGAACCAGGGCCTACGGGCAGGTGAGGAACGGTGGCTCAGGAGGAGAACCAGGGCCTACGGGCAGGTGAGGAACGGTGGATCAGGAGGAGAACCAGGGCCTACGGGCAGGTGAGGAACGGTGGCTCAGGAGGAGAACCAGGGCCTACGGGCAGGTGAGGAACGGTGGCTCAGGAGGAGAACCAGGGCCTACGGGCAGGTGAGGAACGGTGGATCAGGAGGAGAACCAGGGCCTACGGGCAGGTGAGGAACGGTGGCTCAGGAGGAGAACCAGGGCCTACGGGCAGGTGAGGAACGGTGGCTCAGGAGGAGAACCAGGGCCTACGGGCAGGTGAGGAACGGTGGCTCAGGAGGAGAACCAGGGCCTACGGGCAGGTGAGGAATGGTGGCCGAAGCCTGGCATGGTCAAGCATTAGCCTCCTCCTGGATGTGTGTGGGAAACCACTTAATTCTTTGATTCCATTGTTTTCTCACATTTTAGCCTCTCTGACCAGTCCTTTTCTGTAACGGGGAAAGTTCGTTTTTTCACTGTCGCTAGTTCAAGGTTTTTCTGCACACGAAAGTCTTGGACGGGTCGCCTAAGTGTGTCAGCTATGTCCAAACAATATCATTATGTATTTTGTATAATATACAGTATATCCTTTCGGGGGATGGAAAAACTTTTCAGTGTAAACTTAAATGACTATATAGCCACTGTGAATAATTCATTCTAGTCACCCAACTGGTCTTGGCACTGTGGTTCGGTCTTTTTGGATGTGCCCCAGCTGACTGTCAATGCAGGGAATCGTTGCAGTGTTTGTGGCTTTACAGATGGCTCTGGGAAGTGAAAGCAGGGGGATGTTAGGGTGGAGGGGCCAAGGGACTGAGGGGGTGGAGGGAGGAGGCGGAGTGCCAGTGCTTCACCCCTCTCTGAGGGACACAATGATCTTCCTGTCAGAGGAGAGGAGGATGGGATATCCTTGAGTCACTTGCTAATTTACTCTCTCTCTCTCTCTCTCTCTCTCTCTCTCTCTCTCTCTCTCTCTCTCTCTCTCTCTCTCTCTCTCTCTCTCTCTTGTCCTTACTAACTGTCGCTCTTGCTGCTGGTGAGTCTCTGATCCACCTCTACGCAGATGACACCATTCTGTATACTTCTGGCCCTTCTTTTGGACACTGTGTTAACAACCCTCCAGGCAAGCTTCAAAGCCATACAACTCTCCTTCTGTGGCCTCCAATTGCTCTGAAATACAAGTAAAACTAAATGTATGATCTTCAACCGATCGCTGCCTGCACCTAGTAGATGGCTAGTACCATGTGCTAGGCTAGGCTAGTACCGTGTGCTAGGCTAGTACCATGTGCTTGGCTAGTACCATGTGCTAAACCACCTCCCAGCACCGTCTCAGTCAAACCAATGTCCTCTAGCTAGTTGAGGAGATTAACTGGATTGTATCACAAACAATGAATCGTTTAACTTCAACTGACATTAACATTTTTGGCACAAAAACTGTCACAATACCTTTAACTAAAATACCCAACCTAAATCCATTATTCCTTGTCCGTAGTTGAAAAAATAAAGATTGGTAACTGGATATGCTGTACAATGAGTGCCGTAGTGCTCTAGTATGTAAGCTGTTAGCTTAGATGTTGTGACTCATATCCGATTGTCTCCCTGTAGATCTGGGAAGGCTGTCGGCAGAGCAGCTGGCGCTGCAGACAGTGCTGAGGAGGCTGGAGAGTGCCAGGATGCTGTCGAAAGAGGAGTCTGACAGACACAGACAGGTGCTGAAGGCCCAGCTTCAGAGTTAGGTCAGTGACACTGCTTCTCTGATAATGTGGGAAACAATGTGGAGTGTAGCGAGATGACTTTTCTTTAACACACATCTGCTCTAACGTTTATTTATTCATGGTTACGGTAACTCCATAGGGCCTTATATCTGGGTTGCAGTCCATTTGGGAGACTGCAGGTCATCTTGCACTTGTTCAAGGATCTTTTTCTCTGTAACCCCTTGTTGGCCGTGTCCACCTGTTGGAGGTGTGTGTGTGTGTGTGTGTGTGTGTGTGTGGGTGTGTGTGTGTGTGTGTGTGGGTGTGTGTGGGTGTGGGTGTGGGTGTGTGTGCGTGTGCAAGTGGCCAAGATCTTCTCTATGTCCTTCTGCTGGTTGATCGTGTCTTGGTCCTCATCTTCTCTAAGTCCTTCTGGCGGTTTATCGTGTCTTGGTCCTCATCTTCTCTAAGTCCTTCTGGCGGTTTATCATGTCTTGGTCCTCATCTTCTCTAAGTCCTTCTGCTGGTTGATCGTGTCTTGGTCCTCATCTTCTCTAAGTCCTTCTGGCGGTTGATCGTGTCTTGGTCCTCATCTTCTCTAAGTCCTTCTGGCGGTTTATCATGTCTTGGTCCTCATCTTCTCTAAGTCCTTCTGCTGGTTGATCGTGTCTTGGTCCTCATCTTCTCTAAGTCCTTCTGGCGGTTGATCGTGTCTTGGTCCTCATCTTCTCTTCTTTCTATGCTTTCTTTTTCCTTGTTCTTCAACCTCTTGGTTCTGTATGATGTGTTGTTTTGTGTGATGTGTGTGATGTGTGTGATGTGTGTGATCTGTATCAAATCAAATGTATTTATTTATATAGCCCTTCGTACATCAGCTGATATCTCAAAGTGCTGTACAGAAACCCAGCCTAAAACCCCAAACAGCAAGCAATGCAGGTGTAGAAGCACGGTGGCTAGGAAAAACTCCCTAGAAAGGACTCCCTGTATCTGTGTGTGATGTGATGTGTGTGATTGCAGTACGCAACTCTGGAGAATGATGCACTGCGTAACCCTTCCTTGGTGGTCCTCTCAGTGCTGGAGATCAGCCCTGATAAACTACTGCCTCCTGATATCTATGTGGACAGAGGTGTGCTGAGGGCTAGAAGGTGTGAAGAAGGTGTGATGGCCTCTCGAAGGCGCAGGCCCGACTGGGGGAGCAGCAGCTCTCCAGAATCTGACGCTGACCTGGTAGACGGGCCAATGCCAGAATCAGAGAGCTGGAGAAGGAGGCAGAGATGCTGGAGGAAGCCTAAAGGAACACCAGCAGAGGGCAGTGCACGCCATCATGTCACACTGCCCCCTCGACCCCTCTCACCACAACGAACACTGGTATCACTCCACCCTCATTCACCTCAGAGGCAACACCCACTAACGCCCTCCCTCGCCCCGAAAACAACACGTAACCCAACACCCTTGCTCCCACTCACTCCAGCATCAATAGACATCTCTCACCCCAACGACATCCCCCTCCCAAGAGTCGAAGAACCTCCACCTCCCCCCAGAACCAGAGCCCCTCCTCCCCCAGAGTAGCAGCACCCCCACCTCTCGCCAGCCCAGAACCACCAAGTCTCCCCAGTTCAGATCCAGAAACCCCACCTCTCCCCAGTCCAGAACCAAAACCCCCACCTCTCCCGAGAACCAAAAGCCCCACCTTTCCCCAGAACCAAAAGCTCCAACTCTCCCCAGCCCAGAACCAAAACCCTACCTCTCTCCAGAACCAGAATCCCCACCTCTCCCTAGCCCAGAAACGGAAGCCCCACCTCCCCTCAGCCCAATATGACCTTTGCTGAAAACCAGCCCCAGCATCAGTACCTTGGTCCAAGGAGCATACTGGACTTCCACACTACTTAGTGAGGCTCTGTTCTTGGGAGACAGAATCCCTCAGGAAGCCAGCTACTCTCCCCCAGAATCCTGTCACCCCCCCCCCCCCCCCCCCCCTCCCTCTCCAGGAGGCAGCTTTGCACAGATCCTGCGGAAGTTAGGAGTCTCCACTCTGTTTTAATGGGTTGATTCACTTCAAACAGATTTAATGTCCCAAGTGCTTTACTGCCAAGCCTGTAAATATGTTTCACTGATTACAGTTACATGCACACAATAGTGGGATTATTGTGGATAGTCAGATTAATATAATGCCTTGCAAGAAGAACGATTACCCTAATAATCCTGTTTACATGAACACATCTGAAAGCAGGCTACCTGAAACCTGATAAATGCAGAAAATCACCAATCAAAATATACATTCTACCACAACGACCATGTAATTTTTGGGAAGTATACTTAATTCTGAGTTCGGACATAGAGTATAAAGTTTGTATGTCAAAACTACTTCAAAGATGCATACATTCAGTTGGTTTGAACTCACTTCACTCAAGCTAAACAGGGAGGCTCACGTTACCGGTGCTGGCACATGTGCATATCAAATACACCGCTGGAACACCGATTAAGGTGTTTACGTCAGTATTTCATTTCCCATTCATAATGTCTGATTCATTGAGTCAGCCCCTACAATTCATAATGTCTGATTCATTGAGTCAGTCCGTATCCCATTCATAATGTCTGATTCATTGAGTCAGTCCGTATCCCATTCATAATGTCTGATTCATTGAGTCAGTCCGTATCCCATTCATAATGTCTGATTCATTGAGTCAGCCCCTACCATTCATAATGTCTGATTCATTGAGTCAGTCCGTATCCCATTCATAATGTCTGATTCATTGAGTCAGTCCGTATCCCATTCATAATGTCTGATTCATTGAGTCAGTCCATATCCCATTCATAATGTCTGATTCATTGAGTCAGTCCGTATCCTATTCATAATGTCTGTTTCATTGAGTCAGTCCGTATCCCATTCATAATGTCTGATTCATTGAGTCAGCCCCTACAATTCATAATGTCTGATACAATGAGTCAGTCCGTATCCCATTCATAATGTCTGATTCATTGAGTCAGTCCGTATCCCATTCATAATGTCTGATTCATTGAGTCAGTCCGTATCCCATTCATAATGTCTGATTCATTGAGTCAGTCCATATCATTCATAATGTCTGATTCAATGAGTCAGCCCCTACAATTCATAATGTCTGATTCATTGAGTCATCCCATATCATTCATAATGTCTGATTCATTGAGTCATCCCATATCATTCATAATGTCTGATTCATTGAGTCAGCCCCTACCATTCATAATGTCTGATTCATTGAGTCAGCCCCTATCATTCATAATGTCTGATTCATTGAGTCAGCCCCTATCATTCATAATGTCTGATTCATTGAGTCAGCCCCTATCATTCATAATGTCTGATTCATTGAGTCAGCCCCTATCATTCATAATGTCTGATTCATTGAGTCAGCCCCTATCATTCATAATGTCTGATTCATTGAGTCAGCCCCTATCATTCATAATGTCTGATTAATTGAGTCAGTCCGTATCCCATTCATAATGTCTGATTCATTGAGTCAGTCCATATCCCATTCATAATGTCTGATTCATTGAGTCAGTCCATATCCCATTCAAAATGTCTGATTCATTGAGTCAGCCCCTACCATTCATAATGTCTGATTAATTGAGTCAGCCCATACCATTATATAATTATACAGTAGTTTAAGTCTATGTGTAGTCGTCTTCATCTTTCTCTCTTTGATCATTTCATGTCTTCAGGAACATCATATGACAGGGACAGTGACAGTGCTGAATCTGTATCTTCTGTCATTTGTTGCATTCTCTAGTTAACAGTTGGTACTCCTGTCATCCTCAAGGGCTGAGGAGGTATCGTCTGTGGCGTTTCCTGTGCTGTCTCCTGAGAGGTGTTTCTCTGCCCTCGCCCTGACCCGCAGAGAGGTGGCGTCCTCACGGGACTTAACTTCCAATTTCTTCCCACCTCGCTTTCCTCAGCTCAGGAGCTCCGCACGAGAAACAAAGCAGGTAGCACCAGGGTTCACCACTGGAACATATTATAACAATATCTTACTGTTTACTTAATGGTTTGTTTACTTAATGGTTTGTTTACTTAATGGTTTGTTTACTTAATGGTTTGTTTACTTAATGGTTTGTTTACTTAATGGTTTGTTTACTTAATGGTTTGTTTACTTAATGGTTTGTTTACTTAATGGTTTGTTTACTTAATGGTTTGTTTACTTAATGGTTTGTTTACTTAATGGTTTGTTTACTTAATGGTTTGTTTACTTAATGGTTTGTTTACTTAATGGTTTGTTTACTTAATGGTTTGTTTTGTTGAGATCGGTGTGGAAGAACTTGACTGGCCTGTACAGAGCCCTGACCTCATCCCCATCAAACACCTTTGGGATGAATCGGAACACTGACTGCAAGTCAGGCCTAATCACCCAACATCAGTGCCCAACCTTACTAATGCTCGTGGCTGAATGGAAGCAAGTCCCTGCAGCAATGTTCCAACATCTAGTGGAAATCCTTCCCAGAAGAGTGGAGGCTGAAAGCGGGGGACAAACTCACATTAGTTTTGATTTTGGAATGAGATGTTCGATGAGCAGGTGTCCACATACCTTTGGCCACGTAGTGTATCTGCTGTGGATGGGAGATATCAGAGATGACACAGCCCTATGTGCGCCCAGCATGCTTTGGTTCCTGAACACATTGTAACCATGCCTTGGAAGAGGGGAGTGGGGCAGTGGGAGCAAACAACTCCAGCACTGCAGGAATGCTGTTAGAGTATTTGTTATTGTTGCTGACCAGTGGCATTGCATTTCATTATACAAGATGCATAAAAGGTTGTCTGTATCTGGTGCAGTAGATTCACTGATCCATAGTTGATGTGGGAGTGTTTGCAAATTCAGGCATGTTTCCACGCATGAATGTGAAGCATCTTAAGACCTCAGTGCTGAATCAGTGCCAACCAACTGCCCATACCAAATGTTCCTCCTAACCCCAATTTTTTGCATTTATTCCCATACCTTTACTGTGGCTCCTGTTTAGAATGACTGCTAGGCATTTCATCATATTAATTACCTATTTATTTCTTGTTTTTGACATTTTAGTTGCAGCCCTCCCATATATGCAACATGCGTAGGACATTATTTTGTTGGAATGAAATTGTGATATGCAAAGAAAAGGAAAGTAAAATGTCTATAGTATGTACAACCTGGAAGTAGACGCTTAAACGTTGTTGTTCATTAGTTACTCCAATTAAGGGAGGGGTAGTAGGGTTAGAAAGTAATAAAGAAAAATATATATCTAAAAAATATATATGTATTTTTTTATGTGTTTACATATTTTGTGCTGTTATTTGGTTAGTGTGATATGTTGTACGTGTTTACAATAGTGTTTTGTGTTATTTGGTTAGTGTGATATGTTGTACGTGTTTACAATAGTGTTTTGTGTTATTTGGTTAGTGTGATATGTTGTATGTGTTTACAATAGTGTTTTGTGTTATTTGGTTAGTGTGATATGTTGTATGTGTTTACAATAGTGTTTTGTGTTATTTGGTTAGTGTGATATGTTGTACGTGTTTACAATAGTGTTTTGTGTTATTTGGTTAGTGTGATATGTTGTACGTGTTTACAATAGTGTTTTGTGTTATTTGGTTAGTGTGATATGTTGTACGTGTTTACAATAGTGTTTTGTGTTATTTGGTTAGTGTGATATGTTGTACGTGTTTACAATAGTGTTTTGTGTTATTTGGTTAGTGTGATATGTTGTATGTGTTTACAATAGTGTTTTGTGTTATTTGGTTAGTGTGATATGTTGTACGTGTTTACAATAGTGTTTTGTGTTATTTGGTTAGTGTGATATGTTGTACGTGTTTACAATAGTGTTTTGTGTTATTTGGTTAGTGTGATATGTTGTACGTGTTTACAATAGTGTTTTGTGTTATTTGGTTAGTGTGATATGTTGTACGTGTTTACAATAGTGTTTTGTGTTATTTGGTTAGTGTGATATGTTGTATGTGTTTACAATAGTGTTTTGTGTTATTTGGTTAGTGTGATATGTTGTATGTGTTTACAATATTGTTTTGTGTGTTATTTGGTTAGTGTGATATGTTGTACGTGTTTACAATAGTGTTTTGTGTTATTTGGTTAGTGTGATATGTTGTATGTGTTTACAATAGTGTTTTGTGTTATTTGGTTAGGGTGATATGTTGTATGTGTTTACAATAGTGTTTTGTGTTATTTGGTTAGGGTGATATGTTGTATGTGTTTACAATAGTGCTTTGTGTTATTTGGTTAGGGTGATATGTTGTATGTGTTTACAATAGTGTTTTGTGTTATTTGGTTAGGGTGATATGTTGTATGTGTTTACAATAGTGTTTTGTGTTATTTGGTTAGTGTGATATGTTGTATGTGTTTACAATAGTGTTTTGTGTTATTTGGTTAGTGTGATATGTTGTATGTGTTTACAATAGTGTTTTGTGTTATTTGGTTAGTGTGATATGTTGTATGTGTTTACAATAGTGTTTTGTGTTATTTGGTTAGTGTGATATGTTGTATGTGTTTACAATAGTGTTTTGTGTTATTTGGTTAGTGTGATATGTTGTATGTGTTTACAATAGTGTTTTGTGTTATTTGGTTAGTGTGATATGTTGTATGTGTTTACAATAGTGTTTTGTGTTATTTGGTTAGTGTGATATGTTGTATGTGTTTACAATAGTGTTTTGTGTTATTTGGTTAGTGTGATATGTTGTATGTGTTTACAATAGTGTTTTGTGTTATTTGGTTAGTGTGATATGTTGTATGTGTTTACAATAGTGTTTTGTGTTATTTGGTTAGTGTGATATGTTGTATGTGTTTACAATAGTGTTTTGTGTTATTTGGTTAGGGTGATATGTTGTATGTGTTTACAATAGTGTTTTGTGTTATTTGGTTAGGGTGATATGTTGTATGTGTTTACAATAGTGTTTTGTGTTATTTGGTTAGGGTGATATGTTGTATGTGTTTACAATAGTGTTTTGTGTTATTTGGTTAGGGTGATATGTTGTATGTGTTTACAATAGTGTTTTGTGTGTTATTTGGTTAGTGTGATATGTTGTATGTGTTTACAATAGTGTTTTGTGTTATTTGGTTAGTGTGATATGTTGTATGTGTTTACAATAGTGTTTTGTGTTATTTGGTTAGTGTGATATGTTGTATGTCTGATGATGTATTCTGTGTTGGTGTTCCTGTCTGATGATGTATTCTGTGTTGGTCATCCTGTCTGATGTATACTGTGTTGATCCTGCTGTCTGATGATGTATTCTGTGTTGGTTATCCTGTCTGATGATGTATTCTGTGTTGGTCATCCTGTCTGATGATGTATTCTGTGTTGGTCATCCTGTCTGATGATGTATTCTGTGTTGGTTATCCTGTCTGATGATGTATTCTGTGTTGGTGTTCCTGTCTGATGTTGTGTTCTGTGTTGGTTATTCTGTCTGATGATGTATTCTGTGTTGGTTATCCTGTCTGATGATGTATTCTGTGTTGGTAATCCTGTCTGATTGTGTATTCTGTTGTTCATCCTGTCTGATGATTTATTCTGTGTTGGTCATCCTGTCTGATGTATACTGTGTTGATCCTGCTGTCTGATGATGTATTCTGTGCTGGTCATCCTGTCTGATGTATACTGTGTTGATCCTGCTGTCTGATGATGTATTCTGTGTTGGTTATCCTGTCTGATGATGTATTCTGTGTTGGTCATCCTGTCTGATGATGTATTCTGTGTTGGTCATCCTGTCTGATGATGTATTCTGTGTTGGTTATCCTGTCTGATGATGTATTCTGTGTTGGTGTTCCTGTCTGATGTTGTGTTCTGTGTTGGTTATTCTGTCTGATGATGTATTCTGTGTTGGTTATCCTGTCTGATGATGTATTCTGTGTTGGTAATCCTGTCTGATTGTGTATTCTGTTGTTGATCCTGTCTGATGATTTATTCTGTGTTGGTCATCCTGTCTGATGTATACTGTGTTGATCCTGCTGTCTGATGATGTATTCTGTGCTGGTTATCCTGTCTGATGATGTATGCTGTGTCCTCCTACCCTCACTGATTTATGACCAGAGCATAAAGAGCCTCATTTTGTGTCTCTCTAACTCTCCCTCCAGAGCCCAGCACATTCCAGAGCTACTACTCCAGGACACTACAGGCCCTGAGGAGGCCTCACTGCTCTCCCCCAGAACAGAAGGAGCCAGAGGAGCCTGAAGAAAAGAAGGCCCTGTCCTCGACAAAGATCCTCTCCAGAAAAACATGAAGATGGGCAAGGAGCAAAGACGGAGTCAGGGTGTACAGGTTTGACACACACACATAAGTTGAAGAACTGTTGGTGTGTGTGTGTGTGTGTCTGTGTCTGTGTTTGTGTGCCTGTGTCTGTCTGTGTACCATGACATTAGGTTTTATGCCCTTTGACATGGAAAATGAATGGCGTACATCATTTAGGAGTACATATTTGTATTTTTTTATTTTCATAAAAACAATTAGAGAGAGAGAAATGTCAAAAGGGATCCCAGCCAGGACGTTGGATTGGTGTCCTCCTGGTGTTTGATTGGAAGCCATTTTGATTACTATTCTTTTTTGGTACATTATACACAGGAAGCACTGCATGATGGGACGGTAATGTCATTCAATTCACATCAACGTCATATTCCTGCAGGCCACTACAAACCTTTTGAATTGTACTATATTTCAGAGGCCACTTTGTTTACAAAACAATCAAGACATACAGTGGCTTATAAACTTTGGCCGAACCGTATTCTATTCATGGTCATATTGGCATTTTCAATCGTAGGGTGAGGTGTGATGATCAATATTCAGAATACTGTGACAAGTTAATTATTACCTGAAATAATTCCCAAGGAAGACCTTGACACTAATAGAAAATACTATAGAGGAGTTATGTACTTCAGAACTAAGAAACACCGTGGACTACATTGACTAATAGTGGACATACCCTGGACTAAATTGTTCTCTGGAAACCGGCAAACACTGCCTACCATAGTTGTCAGTACAAATGACTACACATCACCTGTATCACTGCATAAACAGTTTATCCTTAATAATGCACTAATGAATAAACGTCAATATTCCTGTAAGTCTCTTCTAAATAACAGATAAAGATTGCATCAGTAATGATGTCAGTATTTTAACAATTGCACGTAAAAAAAAAACAATACTGAAATACAATTCAAGAGATTTAGAAACATTTTTGTTTGTTTGTTCTTTTAAGTGGTTATATCTTCAATAAAAGAAAACAAGATTGAAACATCACAACAACAAAACAACTCCTGACATGTAACATGTTTAAATTGTACAGATCAACACCCTAACACAGAGTTATCTCAGCCTGAAAAGAGAACGGTTAACGTTACTTGCACTGGGGCGGCAGGGTAGCCTAGTGGTTAGAGCGGTGGACTAGTAACCGTGAAGGTTGCAAGTTCAAATCCCCGAGCTGACAAGGTAAAAATCTGTCCTTCTTCCCCTGAACAGGCAGTTAACCCACTGTTCCTAGGCCATCTTTGAAATTAAGAATTTGTTCTTAACTGAATTGCCTAGTTAAATAAAGGTACAATTAAAAAAACTGTCTAAATCACAAGGTTTGCCATGGTAACAAAGCACATGAACACTAGTTTTCTCTCAATCAAGTAAAATGTTGTATCTTGTAGTTACAGGGATAAAGATTCCACAATCGCAAATGGGAATTTCAAGTCACAAATGGGAATTTGGGATGAACTGTGGAAGATCATACACTATACAATAAGAAACATTTATTCATCCCAACAATACTTTGGACATACAAGCCCCTCTGTGCAACAAACCATCCTCATGTTTAATAGTCAAATTTGACCTTTATTTTTCATCTCACAAAGACATTAATCAAGACATTTTAAATTAAATGTAGACTGTCTATAAAAATGCTACATTTGAAAAACTAAAACGATACTAATTATTAACCATGGAATCACACAATGGCCTTGTATTAAGATGACATATTTTGGTCAGTCTAACTGTATAATTGTATTGGCACCATTCACTTGCCAGGGTAAAAGAAATAAAAAAGAAATAAACTAAAATTGTAAGGACTAATGGTGTAAGGACTCAAAGTTTAAGGACTAAAATGTAAAGGATTCCTCCTAAAAGGACTCAAATAAAATAAAAAAAACGCCACGGGTTTGTTTACAGTTACATGGGCACGTGGTTATCTCAGGTAAAACACCTGTGCATGTTCAGTAAGTGTACCTGCGTAGGCATGAGGTAGTTCCTCTTTTAGGGAATTAGGATTTTACATCATTATTACAGTTTCAATTCAAATATTAACATTTTAGTTGGAATGTAACTTATGAAATTCTAGAATCAGAATGATCATACCTACTTCAACTACTAGCAAGAGAACAGTTTTTTGAAACCCTATCAGTTTGAAATGGGCAGAGGGGTAACGTAAACACCTTGTCAAAGAAGCCCAACACATACAGTGCCTTGCGAAAGTATTCGGCCCCCTTGAACTTTGCGACCTTTTGCCACATTTCAGGCTTCAAACATAAAGATATAAAACTGTATTTTTTTGTGAAGAATCAACAACAAGTGGGACACAATCATGAAGTGGAACGACATTTATTGGATATTTCAAACTTTTTTAACAAATCAAAAACGGAAAAATTGGGCGTGCAAAATTATTCAGCCCCTTTACTTTCAGTGCAGCAAACTCTCTCCAGAAGTTCAGTGAGGATCTCTGAATGATCCAATGTTGACCTAAATGACTAATGATGAAAAATACAATCCACCTGTGTGTAATCAAGTCTCCGTATAAATGCCGAATACTTTCGCAAGGCACTGTACATGTTCTGTTGCACAATAGAATGTTGTTTTGCCTTTACATTCCTCCTCTTCATATGCTCTCCATTCAGAGCCAGGAGGAACAAACTTGTTTGCAATTAGCAACAGCACATCGCACCACTTGTATATATCTGTGATGTTGTAAGGTGTTTCATGTTGTGCTATGAGGTGTAATCAAAACTGCATCTTTGATTTTAAAAAATTAAAAAAACGGATTCTCTTCTCGCTGACAAGAACTTCCCGCTCTTCCTTATTCATAATGGCCGACAGTCAGACCAGAATCATAACAGAACACTCTAAAACATTATTTATTTCCTTCATGTTTTAGAATAGTGCATTGTTTCAAGTTCACCAGCAATCACTGGTTAGAAAAAAATAAAAAATAAGAAAAATTATAAATCGCAACAAAAACATTCCTATGAAAATGAGAAAAATAAAAACAAAAGGATATTCACACACGAAACACAAAACAGAGGTTCTGACACAGACGTCTTGATCAGTTAGTTGTAGAAAGAGACATTGATGCATTAGTTTGTTAGGAGCCGCGTTAGCACTGCGCTGAATGAGGGCAGCTGGCAGGTTATGGGTTCTCTTGGTCAGACCGCCTGAGATGGTGTGTGTGTGTGTGTGTGTGTGTGTGTGTGTGTGTGTGTGTGTGTGTGTGTGTGTGTGTGTGTGTGTGTGTGTGTGTGTGTGTGTGTGTGTGTGTGTGTGTGTGTGAGGGCGGACCAGGGCGTAATCCTTATGTGTAGGAATTGAGGCATTCCTTTGAACGAGACGTGATGTCATGCAGCTCCTGTTCTTCCTCCAGTTTGATGTCTTGGTAGGCATGCATGCGACTGGCATCCTTTAGGTAGGCCCAGTTTGCTGAGAGAATCATGAGGAAGTGGATCTGGAAGAGAGGGCCGAGGTGGATGGCCAGTGAGCATGGTAAGATGCAAAGCAGGCTACGTGAGGCAGAGCTAGGTCACACGCACACACGCACGCACGCACGCACGCACGCACACACACACACACACACACACACACACACACACACACACACACACACACACACACACACACACACACACACACACACACACACACACACACACACACACACACACACACACACACACACACACACACACACACACACACACACAGAGAGAGAAAACACAATGTTAAGCAGACAACAGGCACACCTGCAAAGTAATGTCATTATCCTCAACACTACCAACATGATTATTATTAAAGAATATTACAGAGACATTTAAAAAGGGGAGAGGGAGGGGAAGGGTAGTGGGGTTTTAGGTTGATGATGAAGGTGGTTAGTAGAGGTTAGAGGGGCATTAGATTGTAGTATGAGATGGAACAGCTGCTACTGTTCTCAGTGGCTCTTTTTCATTTGAGAAGAAATATAAAACCATTGGGGATATTTTGTACACAAAGATTGTTTATTTTGTATAGAAAGAGAAAAATAATAACTACAGTCTTCAAAAATCTTCGGGAAATAATTAAATATTTATGGAAATATGGAATATAAGTAATCATAAACAGATTAAGGAATCCACACGAAATAAAGTAAGCATGCAGGGTCAGTGTTAAAACAACAACAACAACAACAACAGTGGCTCTTTAAACAATGTAATGTTTCTGAATGAGTCAAAGAGGAGGAAGAAACAAATCAAAACTATCAGCTGAAGCTATGAAGGCATCAGGTCCCATAGCAATTACATTACTCCTCTAAAACAAGAACTTCCTTTATAAAATATATGAAGTCATAAACTGAGGCTATATATCTTGATGGAAAATATACCCCTGGTACTGGGATTACCCTTCACAATACTAGTTATATGTGCAGTTATTTGTTTTGAAATGCTGTTCATCTTGTCTGCGTCATCTTACATGTGAAGACTATCTGTATCTATATATACGACTGAGGAACTAGTTTGTAATAGAAGCTTGTAATACTGACAATTCAAATTCACTGTGTAACACTTTGTGTCTTGCACCAAGAAAATACAAAAGTACACACGATCAATCCTAAAACATGAATGGGGGAAAAGGCACTTT